>NC_091955.1:18051512-18186512 GCF_031021105.1 Erythrolamprus reginae | reverse complement strand
TTATAGTAGCTTACAAACCATTCTGCTTTGGAGTAAAGTTTATTATTCCAAAATCTTATGTCTGAGAATTTGTCTAGCCTGCTTTGAGTTAGCTTCTTTTTTCTTATTAAGTCCCATGGAAAAATAAAGGCTGATTCTTAACCTAAGTAATTCATCCTGAATAAATGCAGTCAATATAATAAATACTTGTCAGTAATTAGCACTAAGGACACATTATTCATCCCACACTTTGGCAGGCAAGGGAATCTTCCAAAAGTGTAATAATATTTTATTGTCATTCATAGTAATAGATCTACTGAGACAGAAACTGACATGTGTAGAAGCTTCTTGAACAATATTGTAGTTTATTGTTAACATTAGATATGTTAAAGAGATGAGAAGAAAGATTTTACATAAATGGTATTATACACCGGCACAACTTGCACACTTCCAGGGGAAACAGAAAGGTAATTGTTGGCATGGTTGCCAAAGGAAAGGAATTTTCATGCATATGTTCTGGGAGTGTGTTGAAGTTCAGAAATTTTGGGAGGAAGTGCAGAATGAAATAAATAAAATGCTAAACATTAATTGGATAATTACAAAAGAGATA
This sequence comes from Erythrolamprus reginae, assembly GCF_031021105.1. Taxonomy (NCBI): domain Eukaryota; kingdom Metazoa; phylum Chordata; class Lepidosauria; order Squamata; family Dipsadidae; genus Erythrolamprus; species Erythrolamprus reginae. Next base: position 18,185,923 of record NC_091955.1, on the reverse strand, counting down.
GCGATATTAATTAAACAAAGAGAACTAAGGGATTTTAAAGAAATAAAAACTGCAGCATTGGAAAGCGCTCAAGCGGTAGTGGTATTGGGTTGGAAAGAGTCTATAAAATGGACATTACAGAACTGGTATTGGTCCATGGTTGATCACATTTATTTTGAAATCATGGAAATAAGATTAAACAAGTTTGATGAAAATAAATTGGAGAAGCTGATGGTACGATGGAATAAGGTGAAAGATTATATGTTGAGTAGAATTTGTGACGAAAATGTGAAAAATAAACTCAAATCACTCTTTGAATAGTAAATAAATGCAAATTAGAGCTAAGCTAAAAAAAAAGAGAACATAATCTAGTAAATATTTGAACCCCCCGCAATTGGTGGTGGTGGTGATGGTTATTGTCAGTCGGGTGATGGGCACATGCACTGTCCACTGTTTTATGTTTGTTTTATGTAACCTTATGTGCAAAACCAATAAAATATATTTTAAAAAAAACATTAGATATGTGACTTTGCTGTTTTCTACAATTAGTTGGCGTACTAGCAGTGAAGAAAAACTAAGGATGTTTTGTCAGCACACAACATAACACTGGCACTTCCTGAAACATAAGAGCAAATCGTTCCCAACTATAACTATAACTATTAGAGAATTTAGTTCAATCTTTATGTTTAGGAGAACTAGACTTTTACTTACCTGATTACATTTCCAAGGCAACCTCTAATTACCATTAGAGAAATACAGAAAACTGTTTTTGTCTTATCTACCAGTTATCTAGATTTCTGCATCTCAGATCTTTTAGACATAATCCCACATTATTTCATATACTGTGCTGCACTTCTCAGTTCAAAAATTGTGTCAAGTTGAGTGAGGTTTTGAACCATGTGGTCAACTTAGTTACAAATAAATCTTAGAGTGGGGCAATCAATTTTTCTGTGGTTAAGGATTGCGGTTAGCCACAGAAAGTGAAATATTGTCACATATTTTGGCAGAGATACAATTTTCAAGAATTTCCCATGCGTTAAGATTTTTCAGTGCCCTTTTTTAAAGCAACACTGACATGAAAGTGTCAGGAAGAAGTTGCCTCCTGAACTTGTCAATGCTCCATTGCTGGAGGCCTTCCATTGAGGACCTGCATACTGCATGAGTCAAAAAGAGGGCGGGGAAAATATTTACTGACCCCTCACATCCTGGACACAAATTGTTTCAACTCCTACCCTCAAAACGTCGCTACAGAGCACTGCACACCAAGACAACTAGACACAAGAACAGTTTTTTTTCTGAACGCCATCACTCTACTAAACAAATAATTCGCTCAACACTGTCAGACTTTCTACTAAATCTGCACTTCTACTAGTTTTTCTCATCATTCCTGTCACCCATTTCCTCCCATGTTGACTGTATGACTGTAACTTGTTGCTTATATCCTAAGATTTTTATTAATATTGCTTCTTTATTGCTTATTTGACCCCTATGACAATCATTAAGTGTCGTACCACATGATTCTTGACAAATGTATATTTTATTTTATGGACGCTGAGAGCATATGCACCAAGACAAATTCCTTGTGTGTCCAATCACACTTGGCCAATAAAATTCTATTCTATTCTATTCTATTCTATATATTGAATAGTTATTTGTCCAGAATGGTATAAGGTATCAGGGGATTGGATTGGATTGGATTTGTATGCTGCCCCGAGTCTGCGGAGAGGGGCGGCATACAAATCTAAATAATAAATAAATAAATAAATTAAATGTCTTGCCAGGTTTCTCTTCCAGCTCTATGAATTTATGATTCGAAGGAAAGAAGTATGTGTTCCTTTTCTGTTTTGTTTTAATGAAGAATTTCTTTGATAATTACCCTCATCTTGAATTCTGGTACATGCTCAATAGAAGTAAAAATGTTTCAAGCAGGTTTTGATATTCTGTAATTTATTTTAGCTGAACATATTTGCACCCTCTCTACAGATTTCAACCAGACTAAGAAAGAAGGAGGGAGTGTACATAATTGCCCTTTTGTCCTCTGTGTGCTACCTTCATTGCACAAACAGTTTTCTAGTTTATTATATGAAGCAGGATAAAGTTGAATACCATATATATTTCCTCTTTTTCTCCCTTTTCTTTTCTTTCCTTTCCTTTCCTCTCCTTTCCATTGCCCCTTGTTCTGCTCTCCTTTTCTTTGCATGATGCCATTAACAAAAATTTCCAGAAATTAGCAACAAAATCAATAAGACAGCAAATACATTATGTAACACAGAGAGAAGATGACACATCAGTGATCATAGTATCCTACAGGTCTGAAGAAGTTCCTAATGAATCCTCTGTCTTGGTGTTATCTCCCATTACCTTACATCTGAGATTTTTTTATTTTTTAAAACCTAGATATTCTACAGAATATCTCGAAAAGTTTGTTAGAAGAGGTGTTCGTAAGACGAGGTACCACTGTTTAAATGATGATGATGATGATGATAATTAATGTGGAATTTCTTAGCATTATAAAGATAGTTTCCAGATGCAAAATATACCCATACGGTTTTTAGGTTGCATTTGGATAAATTAAGGATTATATATATCTTTTTAACTGCAGAGGCACTGCACATTCTCAATTGCATATTTAGCCAAATTAGTCATTATTATTTTTTAATCCTAAGAAGTTTAAATTACATTCTGCTGCAGGCGTAGAACTTCCTATTCAAATGACAAATGTCCCCACTCAGAGATCTGAAAAACTCACTTATTAGCTCTTTTATCTTACGTCAACAAATAATCATGCAACCTCAATGGGGAAGGAGGAGAAGGGGAGGAATGCGAAATCATGGTTCTGAGTATGTGCCTGTGTTTTGAAGACGACTGCCAAATATTGCATTAGCTGGATTGAATAAAAACAAGTTGTTTGCTGTTAATGTTGCTATTATACAGAGGCAAGAGATAGCAAAGCTCAGAAGAACAAAGAAATATCTACAAAGATTCAGTAATGGAATATATGGTTTCACACGTAATGGAAAATCAGCCTTATCTCCCTACCCATCTGTGATTACCAGCAGTAATGTAGCATTTCATAATATCAGGCTGCAAGTTTTTACAGGAGGAAGAACATTACCATTAAGGATAATACATGATACTATTAAGAGTTTTCTAATGTTGTTTTCAATTCATCAAAGGATTTAGTCTATTTTTCATTCTGCGCATAAACACACATACACATGTGTGTGTATGTGCATATGTGTATGTGTATGTATATATAGCATGATGCAAAAATTAATATTTACAATATATATAGGGATTGTCAAACATATTTTATAATTTAACTTTCATTTCTTGCTTATATTTTATCATAGATATTTAGTATTTCCCTTGCATCTTTTTTTAGCTTAAACTTAGAGTGTGTGGGAGAAGATTATACATGTATTTGTTCGTGTCACAAACATGAAGCTGTTTATTTGTCTAAATTCTAGGCTGCCCGCCTCCAAAAAAGAAAGAAAGAAACCCTGTATGTTTACAAACTGAATACAGTATATTATAAAGTAAATAAGGTTCAAGTCTGCGGAGAGGGGCGGCATACAAATCTAATAAATTATTATTATTATTGTTATTATTAACTGCAGCCAATTCTGTAGCATAGAATATAATTCTGTTGTCTCCATATATGCAAAGATGAAGTGACTTTTCTAGGTTACTATGATACTCAAGGCATCTCTGCAAATAGAGAATTGTCAAGAAGACCAAGTCTATGATGCCCTCATCACCTCGAGGTTCGACTACTGTAATGCTCTCTACATGGGGCTACCTTTGAAAAGTGTTCGGAAACTTCAGATCGTGCAGAATGCAGCTGCGAGAGCAGTCATGGGTCTACCTAGGTATGCCCATGTTTCACCAACACTCCGCAGTCTGCATTGGTTGCCGATCAACTTCCGGTCACAATTCAAAGTGTTGGTTATGACCTTTAAAGCCCTTCATGGCACTGGACCAGAATATCTCCAAGACCGCCTGCTGCCGCACGAATCCCAGCAACCGATTAGGTCCCACAGAGTGGGCCTTCTCCGGGTCCCGTCAACTAAACAATGTCGGTTGGCAGGCCCCAGGGGAAGAGCCTTCTCTGTGGCGGCCCCGACCCTCTGGAACCAACTCCCCCCGGAGATTAGAACTGCCCCTACTCTCCTTGCCTTTCGTAAGCTCCTTAAGACCCAGCTGTGTCGTCAGGCATGGGGGAACTGAGACATCTCCCCCGGGTATATACAATTTATGAATGGTATGTGTGTTTAGAAAATGGGGTTTTTAAAATGTTTTTAGTAGAAATTTAGATTTGTTATAAATTGTTTTTCACTTTGTTGTGAGCCGCCCCGAGTCTGCGGAGAGGGGCGGCATACAAATCTAAATAAATAAATAAATAAATAAATAAACTCTTTCACAACTCTGTGAGCCTTATTTCTCTGACTGTGACTTGGCATCAGATAGACAGACAGAAGAAAAGCAGATATACGTGCTCTATTTATACCTATATACAGTATGTTTATGCTGCTCTTTAATTTCAAGGTAGATCTTAATGTATCAACAGTTTCAAATAAGATACATTCTCTAGACCAGAGATGGCGAACCTATGGCGCAGCCATATCTGCTGGCATCTGAGCTGTTGCCCTAGCTGAGCTCCAACATGCATGTGTGTGCTGATCAGCTGATTTTTGGCTCGCACAGAGGCTCTGGGTGAGCATTTTTGGCTTCCAGAGAGCCTCCGGGGGGATGGGGGAGGGTGTTTTTACCCTCCCCCTGCTCCAGGGAAGCCTTTGGAGCCTGTGGAGGCCAAAACATGAGCCTACTGGGCCCACCAGAAGTTGGGAAACAGGCTGATTATGGCCTTCAGAGGGCCTTGGGGAGCTGAGGGAAGCTGTTTTCGCTCTCCCCAGGCATTGAATTATGGGTGTGGGCACTCGCGCATGCGTGATATCGTGCGCCCATGCTTTTTCAGCACCTGAGGAAAAAAAGGTTTGCCATCACCGCTCTAGATATTAGGATCAAATGTGAGCAGCACATTAAACTGAGACCCTTCCTAAACAATATGTGGTTCATTTTGAATTTAACCTATCAGAATTCTAGTTGTTTTGAAGCTTCCAAAACATTTGCGTTATCATGTAAAAATAATTCAGGTAATTCATCATTGCAAAACTAGCCCTATTCAGAAGTAATTACAGCCAATAATCCAAAGAAAGGCAGCAAAATGACTCTAGTGATAAAGGTGAACTGGAGAATCTCTAAACTGCAATATTTGGGTTTCCTCCTAGACCCACAGCTAAGATTGGACAAACATCTCACAGCTGCGGCTAAGGGTACCTTTGCAGGGTTCGTCTGGTGCACCAATAGCGATCCTACTTGGATCAGGAGGCGCTCCACACAGTCACTTATGCCCTTATCACCTCATAGTTGGATTATTGCAATGCACTCTACACGGGGCTACTCCTGAAGAGCATTCATAGACTACATTCGTAGACTCCAGAATACAGTCATGCACGTGGTTGTGGGTACACTCACATTACACCAATCCTCCACCAGCTGCACTAGCTCCCTATTGGTCTCCAGGCTCAATTCAAGGTGTTGGTTATTACCTTCAAAGCCCTACATGGCTTAGGGCCAGGTTATCTCCGAGACCGCCTTCTACCTCATAGTTCCCAGTAACCGGTAAGATCCCATAGAGCTGGTCTTCTCCAGGTCCCATCAGCTAAACTTCTCTATGGCTGCCCCAGTCCTCTGGAACCAACTACCCCCTTAAACCAACCTTAAAAATGATGTTTTTAAATGTATTTTATATCCTTTTGTAAGCCACCTTGAGTCTTTTGGGAGTTGGGTGGCATAAAAATACAATGAATGAACAAACAAACAAACAAACATTGGGGTGAACTTCAGAAATAAAAGTAATACCTCTTTCCTGCACATGAAACCCACAGTCTCAATCTCAGTCCCTTTGTTATTTTAAAATTCATAATTAAGACTCCCTGAAAATTTTGACTTATGTTCTAATAAGAAACTCACACGTTTTGAAAATCTGCTCTTAAAAAGAATTTCCAGCATTTAAATATTAACACCTCATTAGCCTCAAGTGACAAGGTAAAACAATATGGAAAAACACCATGAAGATTGTTCACACCAATTTTTAGATGATCTCAATGGCTTTTCATAGGAAACAATCAGTCTTAAGGGTCTCCTTAGAACAGAAATATGTTATGCTACAACCTTCTAAAACTGATTATACAATAGAAGAGCAATGAGATCTCAATCTTCTAGTATCTCTCCCGAAAGAGATAATCCATTAGACAAGCAAGTCAGGTTTGACACTTGACTAATGTGAGATTAAATAATCTCATTAATCTAAAACTAAATTACTGGACATTCAAATATCTTGCTGAAAAATGAATAATTTGTTGGATTTCATCTTTGCATTCACAGGCTTTCTGCACTTATATACCTATTGACCAAGAGGTCAATAGATGTAAAAGGAGAGAAAATCTATACTTTCATCACTTTTGTTTATCCACTTAATTTACTTTTATTTTTTATTTTTATTTTGGCATGACTCTTCATTACTATTGGCTTCCATTATTTTCTTTCTCTCTCATTTCACTCCTCTCTCTTGTCTCATATTCTCTTCTGATTTATGCTCCCTTCATAAAGAAGGAAAGCCTGCAGCAGATCCCTAAGACTTAAGCAAGTTAGGTTTTGCTATTATCATTTTATTTCTTAAATAAATTTTTACTTCATTCTGTGAAGCTCCCATCCTTAAGAACATACCTCATTTTATATTCCCAACTTCAATATTTCTTTCCCACCATTGTTTCTGCTATATACCAATAGCGCTTAGATTTATATACAACTCCACAGTAATTTACAGCCCTCTCTGAGTGATTTAAAAATTCTGGCATATTTTCCCCAACAATATGGATCCTCATTTTACTGAGTTTGGGAGAGTGGAAGACTTGAGACCTTGAGCTGGACAGGATTGAATTCCTCTCTGAGGGCAGAGTTAACCTGCAATACTGTATTCTACTGTGCCACCATGGATCATCAACAAAATGATGTTTAACATCGACAAGAGCAAAGTCCTTCACCTAGGCAGAAAAAACCCTGGACACACATGCAACCTGGGAGGAACCCCTCTTAGCAGTAGTGACTGCGAAAGAGACCTTGGAGTCTTGGAGGACAATCAACTAAACAAGACCCAACAATGTGCAGCAGCAGCTAAAAAAGCCAACACAATCCTAAGCTGCATCAACAGGGGAATACACTCCAAGACCAGGGAAGTCTTAATACCACTCTACTATGCCCTGGTCCAACCACACCTGGAGTACTGTATTCAGTTCTGGTCACCACACTTCAAAAGAGACATTGAAACTCTGGAGAAGGTGCAAAAAAGAGCAACCAAGATGATTAAGGGATTGGAAACCAAGACTTACGAAGAGAGACTGAGGGAACTGGGCATGGATAGCCTAGAGAAAAGGAGGGCCAGAGCGGACATGATAGCAGTCTACAAGTATATGAGGGGATATCACAGAGAGGAGGGGATCACTTTATTCTCCAGGGCACCAGAGGGCCGGACGAGGAACAACGGCTGGAAGATGACCAAGGAGAGATTCAACATGGAGATAAGGAGGAACTTCCTGACGGTCAGAGCGATCAACCAATGGAACAACCTACCAGCGGACGTTGTGAACTCCAACACTCTGGACATTTTAAAGAGAAGATTGAACTGCCACTTGACTGGTGTACTATAGGGTTCCTGTTTGGGCAGGGGGTTGAACTCGATGGCCTTCATGGTCCCTTTCAACTCTAACAATAAATAAAATAAATAAATACATGTATATCACCCTGCTCCATTTAATTTTTCATCTAATTGAACTTTTCATTCTGAAAGAACTTTTTAAAAAGACTCTTGTTTGATCTTTATTCAAGGCCAGAAATAGGCAATCTGTTACACTCCACACATTTCAAAATAAACCCTCTATATTCTCTTTTGATTAGCTGAGCTGTCTGAAACTTGATGGGAGTTCAAGTAATCCAGAATATCCAGAGACTATAAGGTTGCTTTTTATTGCCACTATGCTTGTTGTAAATTACAGGTTATCCAATTTATAATTACATTTCTTCAGGATTTGTATCTGCAAACTATTTCTCATAGTCTAGGATAAGTGTCTCTAGAAAGTGAATGACTGAAATCAAATAGTTTCACACCACATCACTGTAAAGTAGTGAATAGCTTTAATTTTTGTTTTGCCTTAATTAGAGATGTGTCCAAGGAAAGACAGAGCTATGCATAGCAATCTTATTGATATTGCTAAGAGATATTTCTTTTGTCTCTGCTTCAACTACCATTGATTGCAATGTCATTTTTATTTTATTTTTTTATTTGAGAAAAAGATAAGTGCAGGAATGAGAGAATTCGTGGTCTACCTTATATTTCTGAGTGTAATTTTATTATATATTTTTATTTGGAGAAGAATTAAGTGCAGGAATCATGAATTTGTGGTCCACCTGATATTTCTGAATGTTGTTTTTATTTTATCTCTTATTTGAGGAAGAGTTAAGTACAGGAATTAGAGAATTTTGTGGTCCATGTTCCCATCATAGGACACTTGAGATTTCAACCAGTCTGAATTTTTAAGGAGACTGAATCCCACCCTCGTCGCCAGTATAATAGTCGGAGGCCTTGGTGGGAACAAGAACCTTTATTGGTAATCTAACATGCCAGAGGAGGCAGGTACAGGCTTAACAAATAACACAGTAAACAGCCTTTTATACTGCAGGCTGGCTGAGGCAGAAACCAATCCACAACAAGTAACTTTCCCGCTTTACATTGTATCTGGGTGTACGTGTCCAATCAGCACCCTGGATAGGGACACCAATCCGCGCAGCTCTAAGCAGCAGGCTGTTGTTAAGCAGACACTTCACTAGTGACTACATAAATTGTGATAATTCTGTTCTATTTTGATATATTTTCCATACTTTGCACCAGGTTGTCTACTCTAAGTAAGGATCAAAATATATATTAAACTGAGTGTTTTAGATTAAATTTAATAGAAGAAATTATAGCTTAGAGTAAAAACCACTCTATACATATTTGGTGAAGGATGATAGACAGTAATGAAATGCTTTATTTCCTTTCTTTATAATGCAGTTTAATACAAAATTGGATGAAATACAATTTACTCTTTTGACACAAACCAGAAAAAGTGATCATGCTAAGCCTTACTCAGGTTCAATACTTTGAATTTAGATAAATACCTACACATAACTGTAAATATGGTAATACATATTGATAAATAAAGTCATTTATAAATACATTGGTATTTATATTTTATGATCTAAAATATAGTAATCCTCGAGGTTCGATTACTGCAACGCTCTCTACATGGGGCTACCTTTGAAAAGTGTTCGGAAACTTCAGATCGTGCAGAATGCAGCCGTGAGAGCCATCGTGGGGCTTCCAAGATTTGCCTATGTTTCCTCAACACTCTGTGGCTTGCATTGGCTGCCGATCAGTTTCTGGTCACAATTCAAAGTGTTGGTCATGACCTTTAAAGCCCTACATTGCTTTGGACCAGACTACCTCCGGAACCACCTGCTCCCGCATGAATCCCAGCGACCGATAAGGTCCCACAGAGTTGGCCTTCTCCGGGTCCCGTCGACTAAACAATGTGGTTTGGCAAGCCCCAGGGGAAGAGCCTTCAATGTGGCGGCCCCAGCCCTCTGGAACCAACTCCCCCCCTGAGATTAGAATTGCCCCCACCCTCCCTGTCTTTCATAAACTACTCAAGACTCATTTATACCGCCAGGCATGGGGGAGTTGAGATATTCCTCCCCCTAGGCCATTACAAGTTATGCATGGTATGTCTGTGTGTATGTTTGGTTTTATAATAAGGGTTTTTAGTAGTTTTATTATTGGATAGTCACATACTGTTTTTATCATTGTTGTTAACCGCCCCGAGTCTACGGAGAGGGGCGGCGTACAAATTCAATAAATTATTATTATTATTATTATTATTATTATTAATTATTAAATATTAGAAGTAAATTAGTCAAGATTCTATTTGAATTTGACATCAGAAACTTCAAAGATGGAATGATTCAAATTTCAAAGAATCATAGAAATGTGAAGTTCAATCTAAGTAAAAATAATTCACAAAACTTATTCAATTCACAAAGTGTGACTATTTAGCCAACATCAGTGAAGGATAACCTGTAATGTAATAAAATTTAAGTTTATATAAGTAATATATAAACAAATCTAAGTTGCTGCAGCTTAGTTCTAGTCCTATGTGTGTGTGGTGGGGGAGATAAATGAAATTACTCACCATTTTCCATAGGACATTCTTTTATGGAATTGAATGTTGAAATTTTTCAAGATGCAGAAGAATCACAAATTTCTCAAAGGCTATAAGGGGAATTATGAGCACATTTTGGACATAATAAGACAAAAATAGGAGGGAAACATAAGATAAATTTACTCTGCAAAGATTTATGTGGACATTTTCAAACAATTGATTGCGACAGATTTTTGAGTGTTTCCCCAGTATCTTTGATAAGGTTGAGAGAGGAAAGTTAAGGAGAGGATAGCATAGCATCCTCAACATTGCCCACCAATGAAACTTATTTAGCCCTTTGACATATTGAAATGTTTCAGTCATGTCCCCCCTTTCCCTTCTGTCCTCCAGACTATACAGATTGAGTTCATTAAGTCTTTCCTGATACGTTTTATGCTTAAGACCTTCCACCATTTTTGTAGCCCATCTTTGGACCCATTCAATTTTATCAATATCTTTTTGTAAGTGAGGTCTCCAGAACTGAACACAGTATTCCAAATGTGGTCTCACCAGCACTCTATACAGCAGGATCGCACTTTCCCTCTTCCTGCTTATTATACTTTTAGCTATGCAGCCAAGCATTCTACTTGCTTTCCCTACCACCTGACTGCACTGTTCACCCATTTTGAGACTGTCTGAAATCACCACCCCTAAATCCTTCTCTTCTGAAGTTTTTGCTAACACAGAACTGCCAATACAATACTCAAACTGAGGATTCCTTTTTCCCAAGTGCATTATTTTACATTTGGAAACATTAAACTGCAGTTTCCATTGCTTTGACCATTTATCTAGTAAAGCTAAATCATTTACCACATTACAGATGCCTCCAGGAATATCAACCCTATTGCACACTTTAGAGTCATCGGCAAATAGACAAACCTTCCCTACCAAACCTTCCCCTATGTCACTCACAAACATATTAAAAAGAATAGGACGCAGAACAGACCCTTTTGGCACACCGCTTGTAGCCTGTCTCTGCTCAGAATACTCGCCATTAACAATAACTCTCTGATGTCTATGCTTCAGCCAGCTGCAAATCCACTGAACTATCCAGGGATTAAGTCCAATCTTCACTAATTTATCTATCAGCTCAAAGGCTTTGCTGAAATCCAGATAGGCAATATCCACGGCACCACCTTCATCCAACACCTTTGTGACATAGTCAAAGTAATCAATGAGGTTAGTCTGACATGATTTGCCCTCAGTATTTTGTATATTATTATTAACATGCTCTGATGCTAATTATTTAGACATTCTATTCCTCCTCCCAACCTGAAAATAACTCTAGAGAAAACGGATAGCATAGGAGAGGTTTCTGTGGGGCAAGGCTGAGGGAGAAGAGGGGATAGAATAGAGGAAGCTTCTGTGGGGCAAACCTGGGGGAAGGAGGTGGGGTAGGGGAGGTTTCTGTGGGGTAAGCCTGAAGGAGAAAAGGGAAGAAGAAAGGTCAATCATAACTACTTATTAATTTTCAAGTTGTAAATGTCAATTTAACAAGTGCAAGTGTCAATTTATACCTGATCAATTTATCAAGTTGCAAGTGTCAATTTATACCTGATCACATAGTTTTGTAGCCGAGCATGGATATTCAACTAGTATCCTGTCATATAATTCCCATTTTTAAAAAAAATTGACATAGAAGTTCATAAAATGGTAAATATTTTTGTGAGGCCTTCATGTTTCTCTCGCTAAGGCTTTTGGCAAATTGGAGTCCAAAATATATTAATCTCCATTGTTAATTCAGTTGCACTCATCTTGTTTATGCAGGCTTAAACTATGCCCTATTTTAGCCCAATGGACTTCTTTATTTCCATAGTCCTTTTAATCTGAGAGTGAGCACTTGTAAAGCAAGTATTTTAAAATAAATTGTGATGCTTTTGTGATTCAGATTTCAATGAATCATAAATTACTTTTGAAAGCGAAGAGTACCGGTATTTTCTTTATACTTATTTGTGAAGTGTTTCTGAGTCACCTTTCCACCAGAAAGGGCCTCTGAGGTAACTTACAGTTTAAACTCTTATAATGGTTTTTAAAAGCTCAAAAGCACACACAAGACTCTAAAACATAAAATGAGATAAAATTGCTGATAAAAAAATATAAGCTCAACCTCTCTACATATTTCCTTCTTTTTGAGCTAAGTTAGTTAGTTAGCTAGCTAGTTAGTTAGTTAGTTAGTTAGTTAGTTAGTTAGTTAGTTAGTTAGTTGGTTAGTTAGTTAGTGTTATGCCGGCGTGTCCCAACTGCCCGCAATTACAGGGTAATTAGTCCAAAAAGACACACACCACACGATAGAAGGAAAACCAAAAGTCTTTATCAACAGAAAAGCAGGAGCAGGGCAGGAGCTGGGCCAGAGCAGTTAGCAGTTAGTTAGTTACTTAGTTCGTTACTTACTTAGTTAGTTACTTAGTTACTTAGTTACTTAGTTACTTAGTTACTTAGTTTCATTAATTAGATTTCTATGCCTTGGACTTTTAAAATCTTCAATAGCAGTAACTTTATTTAAACAAGCGGTCAGGCAGTTATAATGGATGTCCAGCTATAATAAAAGGGAATACACAAAGGAATATATTCATTACATTGGTGCAATATGAAATTTATTTTGAAGCCTATTGTAAAAAAAATTCTATAATACCTATCAGTTCCATTTTTGTGAAAGTAGTAAATGTGAAAAATTGTGTCCACCTTTAAACTTTAAAAAAAATATTGTCCAAGTCCTGAAATACAGGGATTCTTTAACTTATTACCACAATTGAGCCTAAAATTTCTACTGCTAAGCAAAACAGTTGTTGGATGAGTTTTGCCCCATTTTACGACCTTTCTTGATAAGTTGTTATTTGAATTGCTGCAGTTAATTTGGTAACACAGTGTTAAGTGAATCTGGCTTCCCCATTGACTTTGCTTGTCAGAAGTTTGCAAAAGGTGATCACATGACCCCAAGACATTGAAACCATCATAAATATGAGTCAGTTGTCAAGTGTATGAATTTTGATCATATGACCATGGAAATGTAGCAATGGTTGTAAGTGTGTAAAACAGCCATGAGTCACTTTTTTCAGTGTAGTTGTAACTTTGAATGGTCACTAAATAAACTGTTGTAAATCAGAGCCTACCAATATTACACTTTGGAAAATAACCCATCATTACAGACTTTCTAGTAACACAATAAATGTAGATAACTGAAACCATATGGAGATATGAAATATGTGTTGTTTTTTCAAGAGCTACAAAATCTCTGCTTAGTCCCTGAATAAATTAATGCTGACAGAATGGCACTATTTTTTAATATCTTCATTTTAAATGTAGATTTTGACTTTGACGCTCACTTGAGAGGGATAGTAATTAATTTACATGCCGGATTAATTTTGCTCAGAGTACTGGAGAAGTAAAGAAGAGATTAATGCTGAGAGGAAGGCAATGTGGAGTAGACAAGATAATGAAGTATAGAGATATTTCTAAGACAACAAAGTTGAAAATAATTGAATGTAATTCTTTTTCTAAAGACTTAGATTTTTTTGCTGGACTTTGAGAATAAATAAGAGGAGATAGATAACACTGTGAATTTGGGGTAACTATAGAATGCAAGAAGTTGCTTGCTCTTGGTTGAAATAAGAATCTGCCACAAAGAAGAGGGGGTCAACTTTTTTTCTAAAGTACCAGAAGGCAAGACAAGAAACGAGGGATGGAAATGAATCAAGGAAAGAAGCAATCTGGAATTAAGGAGAACATTCCTAACAGTGAGAACAATTAACCAGTGGAACAACTTCAGAGGTTGTGGGTCGTCCATCACTGGAGGTTTTAAGAGGAGACTGAACAGCCACTTGTCTCAAATGTATAGGGTATGTTCTGTTTTGTTCTGTTCTGTCCATTCTGTTCCCTTCCATTATCAACTGCTAGGTTTAAGCGATGGTTTTGTATTTTCAAGTCAGTGTTGACTCCTGGACAAGTCCCTCCAGTTGGAAAGGTTTCAGATGGCTTGTCATTGCCTAGAGCTGAGCCAGAATGATTAGTCCAAGGTCACCTAAATGTCTTTGTACCTAAAGCAGGACTAGAATCCACAGACTCCTAGTTTCTAGCCCAATGCCTGAACCTCTGCACTAAACTAACTCTATTATTATTTAGCAAGTTTAAATTCATATATTTTTGATGTATGATGGGGGTGGGGGGACAGTACATGATTGACTAGGAAAAAGCTATGCTTGACCAAGATAAGGGAAGCAAAATGCACAAGGAGGCCTGAAAAGATGGATGAATTGGATAGTATCATTGGAAGGATAGTGGAAGAAGTACACCTTGTTTCCAAGGACAGGATGAAATGATGGATATTGTGCCAGAGGCAGGATCCAATCTGATCACATCTATTTTTAGAAATTGCTTTCTAGGAATTTTCCTTTTTTCTTTCTTGCAATAATTTTGCAATCATTAAACAATCTAGCACTCTTGTTAAAAGGTCTTAAAATTTATCCACCCCAATGTGCAACTTTTATCATTTGTGCTCTATTTCATGATAAATAGGAAATTAAAATTAACTACATAAGTAATAAGCATATGTGCACATTTTTCTCTATAGGATAGTTATTATTTTATCTATATATCTTCATAGAGGTAGATATCTATGGAACAGGTTTGTCAAATGAGAAAATTGAATCCATTGATGTAAATAAACATCAAATAAAAATAATCTACAAATGGATTCTCTTCTCTTAATTCAATGCATGTCATTTGAAATCTGTTTTTAATTTGCAAGACAATTGTGGGCACAATCCATTTAGGGTAAAGCAGTTTTAATTGACTTAATATGACCACAATATTTTAGTTGTTCTTTTTTCTGAAAAAACACTTTATTTTAATACAAACCATCCACCTTCCATTAAATGTACAAATGAATACAAATGTCTTGTTCAATAACAATTAAAATTTACAGCCAGATTCGTTATACAGTGATCCCTCGAGTTTCGCGTCCTCGAGCATCGCGAAAGGGCTATTTCGCTAGTTTTCAACCCGGAAGTAAACTCTACCATCTGCGCATGCGTGCCTTTTTTCTATGGCCACGCATGCGTAGATGGTGGAGTTTCCCGCCGGCTTCCCTGGGTCTTCCCCCTCTTGCCCCGGTAAGACCCCAGCGGCGGCGCGAGCAACGGCGTGGGCGGGCGGGCGGCACGCGCGGGGACACCCCAGCTCCGCTTCCCAGCTGGGAAGCAGCCCCAGCAACGCGCGCGCGCTTGGGGACATCACAGCTCCGCTTCCCAGCTGGCCCCAGCAACAGCGTGGGCGGGCGGCCCCAGCAACAGCGGCCCCAGCAACAGCGGCCCCAGCAACGGCGTGGGCGGGCGGGCGGCACGCACGCGGGGAAACCCCAGGCGTGAGCAACGGGGTGGGCGGGCGAAGGGCGGTGGAAGTAAAAACACCATCTGCGCATGCGCAGATGGTGTTTTTACTTCCGCACCGCTACTTCGCGAAAAATCGATCATCGCTTGGGGTCCTGGAACGGAACCCTCGCGATGATCGAGGGACCACTGTATACTCTTAATACTGATATACATAGGATGTCTAATACTGTAACAATCCTCTTCTTAACTTATTTCATTCTATTAATATATTTTCCATATTTCACTAATCTACTTTTATTTCTACTTTTATTTATTTATTTATTTATTTATCTATTTATTTGTTTGTTTGTTTATTTATTTATTTATTTATTTATTTAGTCCAATACACAATGAGGGTTTTAGTGGGTATATATATATATATACATAATAAAATACATGATGAAGGTTATAGAGGAGATACTCATAGTAAAATATATCTAAGAAATAATAGAAAAGAAGATGAAGTAATAGAACATATCAATGAAAGAATAGAAGAAGAAATATAGGAATAGAAAAAAGGTATAGGAGATATAGGAGAGCAATAGGACAGGGGACGGAAGGCACTCTAGTGCACTTGTACTCGCCCCTTACTGACCTCTTAGGAATCTGGATAGGTCAACCGTAGATAATCTAAGGGTAAAGTGTTGGGGGTTTGGGGATGACACTATGGAGTCCGGTAATGAGTTCCATGCTTCAACAACTCGGTTACTGAAATCATATTTTTTCAGTCAAGTCATATTTATTCTCTAGTCATTGGTGGAATAGTTCCCATATAATATAATATTCAGTTTGTTCCCTCTCTTTAATTACAAGTGTTATATTTTAGTTGTTCTAAGGTAGTTCTAAATCTATCTAGTCAAAAGTAATACTTGCTACTTGGAACCTACATATTAAGGCTATTTGATATAGGATTGGTATGCACTATGAAAAAAAGAGAGAAAAAAATACATCCACTACAAAATTACTGACATGATACTTTTAACACCAATTTACAACTAATTGAGGTCAAGCTTGGAATGACAGGAAGGAGAGCAAACTTATTCAAGTGGAATTCAGTTGGGAGTCAAATACTTAAATATTTTAAACTCAAGCAGTTAGCCATGTATGCTTCAAAAGGCAGCATTGCGCAATTTAGAATTAAGTTTCTACTGAGAAGCAAATCTTTGCTGGGTTAGAGGAAGAAATAGGAGGGTGGGAAATAGTCTTCCTGAATCAGCAGCATAAACAAGGGGTGATGGAAACTCGTCTTGCTGATGATAGGGCTCAGAACTGTTCATAGCTAAACACACACAAAATGCTGGGATTAAAGGTTCAGGGACCCTTTAGCTAGATGGCCCAGGGTAGATAAGAGTGTGGAACAGCAAGAAAGTGAGCCCTTTTAAAGAGGCAATGAATCATATCTTGCATCAGACATTTTAGGAGCTCTTGGGTTTCTAAGGAGATGCTGACCTTTTTTTGATCACATGCTAAGAACCTCCCTTTATTTGAAAATTTATGAAGATAATTTCATAAATTACCATCACTGCCTTATACCATCAGACTTGAAATTTGGGGCTTAGACAACTCAGAACTACGTCTCCTTCAATCTGATCTAAATGTAGTTCATAAAATTATCTGACACAATGTCGTACCTGTCAATGACTACTTCAGCTTTAGCCGCAGCAATACACGAGCATGCAATAGATGCAAACTTAATGTTAACCGCTCCTAACTCAATTGCAGAAAATACGACTTCAGCAACAGAGTAATCAATGCCTGGAATCCACCATCTTGTGGTTTCTTCCCTAAGCCCCTAAAACTTTAACCTTAGACTGTCTACTGTTAATCTCACATCATTCAGTTCTATAAGGGGCATGCATAAGTGTACTATTGTGCCTACCATACCTGTCTTACTGTCTTATTGTCCTCAATTATCTGTACTTACTTTGTTTATGTTTATGTTTATACCTATACCTTCTAGCTTGTAGATGTTTGACAAACAAAATAAAAAAAATAAATATACACACTTATGTGTGCATGTACACACACACCCTTCCTAATGCCTATATGGAGTTTTTTTAGAGAGTCCAGAGAAAAATATCCACTGCTACCTAGGATTGAATTCAGTCTTTTTATAACCCAGCTGAGTTTCCTTGTGTAGACATATTGGTAAAAAATAAAACATAAAGGCGGAAGTCAAATAGGTAGAGAAGCAGACAGACAGGCAGACGATGCGCCACATGGATATCCTCATATGTTGGGGGTTTTTTTCATTGGAAAGATCCTGGGCATTTCTATAGCACCAGCATAGCATGAGTGAAGTGTGTAATTCCCATAATTCATACGAGTTGCATGTTAGCATCATAATACAAGCAGTTCGGTTCATGTGCATACATATAGGAACATCTTAAAACCAAATGTATCTTTTTCTCAGATGTACCTGATAGGAGCTGCACACAAACCTACCAGGTTCTGTATTCCAAAACTTTAGAGATTTGATTGCATTGGATTGGATTGGATTTGTATGCCGCCCCTCTCTGTAGACTCGGGGCGGCTAACAACAGTAGTAAACAGCATATGACAATCCAATGTAAACAGTTAAAAACCCTTATTGTAAAACCAAACATACATACAGACATACCATGCATAAAATTGTAAAGGCTTAGGAGGAAAGAGTATCTCAATTAACTCATGCCTGGCGGCAGAGGTGGGTTATAAGAAGCTTACGAAAGGCAAGGATGGTGGGAGCAATTCTAATCTCTGGGGGGAGTTGGTTCCAGAGGGTCGGGGCCGCCACAGAGAAAGCGACATTGTTTAGTTGACGGGACCCGGAGAAGACCCACTCTGTGGGACCTAACTGGTCGCTGGGATTCGTGCAGCACAAGGCGGTCCCTGAGGTAGTCTGGTCCGGTGCCATGAAGGGCTTTATAGGTCATAACCAACACTTTGAATTGTGACCGGAAACAGATCGGCAACCAATGCAGACTGCGGAATGTTGGTGTAACATGGGCATATTTGGGAAAGCCCATGATTGCTCTCGCAGCTGCATTCTGCACGACCTGAAGTTTCTGAACAATTTTCAAAGGTAGCGCCATGTAGAGAGCATTACAGTAGTCAAGCGTCGAGGTGATGAGGGCATGAGCGACTGTGAGCAGTGACCCCCGGTCCAAATAGGGCCGCAACTGGTGCACCAGGTGAACCTGGGCAAACGCCCCCCTCGCCACAGCCGAAAGATGTTTCTCTAATGTGAGCTGTGGATCGAGGAGGACGCCCAAGTTGCGGACCCTCTCTGAGGGGGTCAGTAGTTTCCCCCCTCCCAGGGTGATGGACAAGCAGATGGAGTTGTCCTTGGGAGGCAAAACCCACAGCCACTCCATCTTATCAGGGTTGAGTTTGAGTCTGTTGACACCCATCCAGACCCCAACAGCCTCCAGACACCGGCACATCACTTCCAAAAAAGCAAAAAATGAAAGGATTAAATTCAGAAACATTTCATCTGAATAAAATATGACATACACACAGTCACACACCAGTTTCTTAAATACTAAGTGTTTGGATATCCGGGATTAAATTTATATGTTTCCAAAAGGAGCTTTCCTCCTTGCTACATCATTTCAAAACTTATAAAACTGAAGAAAATAATAAAGACTTGCTCACATTTCATGTAACAGATCCTGTATATTGCTGAAAGCTGTCAAAAGCAAATTTATCTGAGAACTCATACCTAAATATGCTTCCTGAGAAATTGGATACTTTAGATAAGAGTGACCATAAATACAGCTTAAAAGGAGAAAAACTCAGCAACTCAAAAACTCATTTTCCCACAAACGCTTAACCAAAGTCTATGCAATACTTCAGTATCCCTTATTTCCTCTGGAAAGACTCTGAGGACTAAAGAATTATTACATACCTTGATAAGTTAAAGGGCATCCTTGGATCTTTAGTGTTCTGAATAACAGTTTGTCTCCTATTCCCATTTTATTCTTCTTTTGTTAAAATAAATCTGTGTTTCTTGTACTAAGGCAAAAATCAGAGTTGAAATAACAGTTTAAGAAATATATAAAATAATAAAAATCAGGTAAAAATGATATCATGGGTGATGCCTTAGAGAAGCAGCTTTACCAGTAAATCATATACAGTGCAGTTCTGATAAGTTAGAAGTTTGAGAATTGGAGTTATAACTTATCAATGTAAACAACAATCAGAACAACTCTTGAGTTTTGACTTAGATATTATTGCTATGGCTCTGTAAAGCAACCTAATTCATAGCAACTAATATTTAAATGTGCTTTAATTTCATTTATAATACAGTAGTCCCTTGCTATATCGAGCTTCACCTACTGCGGCTTCACTTCATCGCGGGTTTTCAAGAAATATTAATAAGAAAAATCATTCACGGATCTTCGCTGGTTCGCGGGTTTCTGAGGAAGTCGATCGGCAGATTTAAACAGCCCGCGGAACTCGATCGGCAGGTTTTTTTAAAAAAATATATCTAAAATTGAAAATACTGTATTTAAATACTGTATCTAAAATAAATACTGTGTGGGAAGGGTTTATAAACACTTAAAACAATGAAAACTTACCAAACAATTACAATATAAATACTTAAATAAGTACTATCAGTCATTTCATTTCATTTTATTGGATTTGTATGCCGCCCCTCTCCGTAGACTCAGTAGATAAATTCCCCATCACGGATTTCACCTATCGCGGCCAGGTCTGGAACGTAACACCAGCGATAGGTGAGGGCTTACTGTATATAGGTTTATGTAGAATATTGAATTCTTGTTAAAATTACACAACCAAACATTGTTCATTAAATAAGAAGAGGCATTCAAAAAATAATAACTCCCGTTTGATTTTTATGGAGAGATAATGTTTGCATTAATTGCATCTTCTGCTTTAAACTTTAATATATCAACACTGTCTTTGTATTCTTGGTTTCTTTCTTTTATTTTTCAATATTCTTTTTGCAAATTATCTGAACATTCAAAGGTGTGAATTCCTTCCTCAAAACCGAATTGTCAACAGGTTTTGCCTGTTTGTGACAAGCACTTTTATTATAAATTAATTGGAAACAGCAAAGGGATGTTTTTGAAAAGCTAAATACAAAAATCAGCCCTGTTTTTGCATATTTTTTTACTGAAAATAAACAAGTTGCTTTAAGTCGAGTCATGGTGATGTGCTCATGAGAAGAAAGGAAATGGTCAACTTAGCCAACTGAGAAGGAAAAAATTAAGAGCCTCCAGAGCCTGGGGTGTGTGAAAATGCCCCACCTGCCATGGTGCAGGAGCCTGACTAGGCCATGCCCACCATAGCCACGCCCACCCAGCAACTGGGCAGAGAACCAATTGCTAAAATTGTTGAAGCCCACCCCTGATGCCTGTATAATCTTTTTATTAAGCTAGTGGAAAAGATTGGCCTTGTCCAGTCAGCGAAGCAGTGGAAGTGATGTGCCGGTGCTTGGAGGCTGTTGGGGTCTGGATGGGTGTCAACAGACTCAAACTCAACCCGGATAAGACGGAGTGGCTGTGGGTTTTGCCTCCCAAGGACAATTCCATCTGTCCTTCCATTACCCTGGGGGGGGGAAACTACTGACCCCCTCAGAGAGGGTCCGCAACTTGGGCGTCCTCCTCGATCCACAGCTCACATTAGAGAAACATCTTTCAGCTGTGGCGAGGGGGGCGTTTGCCCAGGTTCGCCTGGTGCACCAGTTGCGGCCCTATTTGGACCGGGAGTCACTGCTCACAGTCACTCATGCCCTCATCACCTCGAGGCTCGACTACTGTAATGCTCTCTACATGGGGCTACCTTTGAAAAGTGTTCGGAAACTTCAGATCGTGCAGAATGCAGCTGCGAGAGCTATCATGGGCTTTCCTAAATATGCCCATGTCACACCAACACTCCGCAGTCTGCATTGGTTGCCGATCAGTTTCCGGTCACAATTCAAAGTGTTGGTTATGACCTATAAAGCCCTTCATGGCACCGGACCAGAATATCTCCGCACGAATCCCAGCGACCAGTTAGGTCCCACAGAGTTGGCCTTCTCCGGGTCCCGTCAACTAAACAATGTCGTTTGGCGGGACCCAGGGGAAGAGCCTTCTCTGTGGCGGCCCCGACCCTTTGGAACCAACTCCCCCCAGATATCAGAGTTGCCCCCACCCTCCTAGCCTTTCGTAAGCTCCTTAAAACCCGCCTCTGTCGTCAGGCATGGGGGAATTGACATTTTCCCTCCCCCTAGGCTTATAAAATTTATGTATGGTATGCTAGTATGTATGATTGGTTTCTAAATTGGGGTTTTATAGATTAATTAAATATTAGATTTGTTACATTGTATCATTATTGCTGTGAGCCGCCCCGAGTCTGCGGAGAGGGGCGGCATACAAATCTGATAAATAAATAAAATAAATAAATAAATAAATAAATAAAATGAGCCTTTCGAATGACAGAAGCCAATGATCTGATAGCTAAACAACTATGAGAGCTTCCTTGGGACATTTAGCGATTCAGAAACCCAAACAGTAAAATTGTTCATTGTGGATTTCCAGTTGTTAGCTGAAGGTGGCAGATGAAATGGCGTAGCTTTTATTCATCAGTTCGCGATGAGCTGGTAAGGCAAGGAGTCCCAATGACATTGGATGAGCTGTAACAGTGATGCATTGTAACTAATGCTCAATTGAAGGAATTGAAGCAGAGTTGGGGTGTCCGAGACAGAGGTGACTACAAAGTGACCCTCACAGGTCTTTCTTTTCTCACTTCTGTTGGGCTCCAGACAGTAATGGGGTGCAAAAAGGTTTACTGCCACATTATGGGTGTGGCTTATTTTGTGGGAGTAACTTGATGGTCATGTGACTCTGTAAGGGTGGCTTGCTGGCCATGTGACCAGGTGGGAGTGGCTTGAACAATCATCATCATTCAAGTGAACTGTTAAGTCCTCAACTTACAACCTCACCAGTGTCGCTTGCTGGGGTGACAGTTTTCTTTGTGTTTCCCTTGCTCTCCTTCCTGGGTCGCCCCCTGCCTCAGGCTGGGTAGCTAGGCGAATGGGTGCTGATCAGCTGTTGAGAAAAGAGGGGGGAGGAAAAGGGCCCCCTGCAACTCCTGCCAGTGCTGGTCTCCCTGCTGCTTTCCGAGGAGGAAGATGGGAGGGGGGATTTAAAAATATCGGAGAGCCGAGGGAGAGTTACATGGTTATTATTGTTGCACAATGCCTTTTCATCTCAGCTGCAGGCGGAGTGAGGTCTTTGCAAGGGGAAAAAGACCGCAGCCCTGACTGCTTTGGCACAGCACGGCTCAGCTCTCTTTTTTTTACCCCTGCTGCTGCTACTGCGTGCTCTGACTTTTTTCCTCTTTCCTCCTTCTTGGCCCCAGGGGGTGGTGACCAGGTGAGGCTAGGGGGGAGCCTGGCAGGAGAGAGGGAAGCTCGTCTGAGGCCAGGAAGGAAGAAAGAGGAAAAAAGTGAGGAGCATAGACGCCACAGCAGCAGCAGAGAAAAAAAAGGAGAGCCCACCTCTCCTTTTAATCCCGGAAGGTAATCCCGGAAGTGACTGCCACCGATGAGCTGGAGAGGGGCATGCAGCTTCATTTCCGCCGGTGGAACTGCATTCTACCCCATCCTGCCTGCTGCCCACCACTGGCTCCAGATGTGTGAAAATGCCAAGGCAGGAGGTTCTCAGCTTTTGACTTTAGACCTTGACTTCCTAAAGGAGAGTGGAGTAGTGGATCCCCCCCCCCCCATATCCTATAGCTGCCTTTTAGGACAAGTCACCTGTCTTGGAGGAGTCAAAGACACCACACCTACACTTTCATTTCATTGCCCAATTACCTGAGAACTTGGAGGAAGAAAACATTGACAAAGATGATGCTGTGATGGAATATGTCTATGGAGGGAGAGGTGATATGATGGAGTACAGTAATACGGCAGTTTCCCAAGAAAGGAGCACAATTCCAAAGAGGAAGCCAACACAAGAAATATCACAGTCTGGGCTGGTTTGTGGGAAGAGGTTCAGGACAGCCAGACTCTAGAATATTTCAGGATGCAGCTGTTGGGCTAGGACAGTATAGCTTCCGTATCATAAGATTTTGTCTATACAGTGTATATAAACAAAGAACTGGCTGGATTATTTTACATTTTGTTATTCTTTACCCAGCCTGACTCACATTATCTTAAAATGAAACTAAGGATCTCTTCTTCCTTTTGTTGTGGTTAGCTCTGGCCCAGCTCCTGCCCCAAGGACTGTGGATGTGGGGGAGACATCCACATGCTGCAGGCCTGTTTTGCCCCCGGTGGAATCTGATGATGAAGGCTCCTCTGACCAAGAAGACATGAGTGACAGGGAGGAGGAGAGTGTGGCAGACAGCTCAAAAGGAGATCAACTATCTAGTTCCTCCTTGGATTCAGAACAAGAGTTAATGATACAGCCACGCATGCGGAGAGCGATGCATAGGCAACAACAACTGAGAGATTATTATCAAAGAAAAGGAGGCCACCTGTGGTTGGGTGGGGCTGTGGTAATTAGTGAGGTTGCTATCAATAGTAGCCTGTGAGTTTGGCCATTGTGGAGGATTATCTGATCATTGTGTTTCGTGACTGCTTTACTGACTTTGACCTTTTGTGTGCTGATTTTTCCCCGCTTTGAAACTAAACCAGGGCAAAGTGTGTTTTACTTTGTGAAAGAAGAAGGACTGTGAATTGCCTCACAGCTGCAAGCTAAGTATCACAGAATTGATAAGGGAGTTATACAAATTTCCAGTTTGTTTGGAGACCAGTGCTCTTGGCTATACCAAAAGAGGGCTTGGTTTAAGTGAATTTTCATTATAAAGAACATTGTTTTGAATTTTCAAATGTGTGTGTGTCTGAAATTTGTACTTGTGAATTTTTGGGAGGAGTCTACCAGAGAGCCCGACAGAACACCCTTATCCCATTTATTATCAATAAATTCTTAACACCTCATCACTGTTTATTCCAAAATATTTTTTTAAAAAATCTGTAAATTTGTATTTAATTTTCTTTGGCTAAAGATTGGAAGAACCTCACATCTTGCTGTAAAACTTGTAAATTCAAATGTTCCTAATGCTAAAAGAATGTTTAACAAGCAATATCCAAGAGTGATTACAAAAGGAAGTATGTACAAACCCAGTGTCCTTTTTAAAGGTGCCAACTATGGTTTCAGCAAGAAGGATATTCTCTCATCAATAAGCCTGCTGAGACCATTATTCATATTTGCACATTGCTTAGTATTGATTGCAAAGTCAATATTCAGCATTACAAATAGACTACATGTTCCATTTTTTAGGAGAACAGGAGAACAGCATGTGAGCACAAGCATGAATGTCAAAAATATTCACAACCTACCTCTGGTGTGTGTGTGTACATACATACACACACGCACCAGAGGTAGGTTGTGAATATTTTTGCTATCAGTTGACATTCATACTTGTGCTCACATGCAACACTTCTGCACACACACACAGAAACAATCCGTGCGTGTCGGCCAAGCCTCTTGCTGCAAGTGCTACCGTTTCTAAGAACCAGTTCGAACTGGGAGCAACCCACCGCTAATACACGCACACACACACACACACACACACACACATAGAGTTACACACTATCATTTCACTAAATCCACTGATAAAGAAATAAGGCTTCTTTATTGAAAGTTATAGACTATTATCTACAAACCTGGTTAAAGTTAGGTTGATGGACAGATGTTTTTTCCCAGTTTGGGCTGATTAATGCTGAGTTACCAAGTGGGCTTCCATGTCTAAGGAAAGGCTAAAATCTGGGTATCTCCATTTTTTGTCCAGCACTATTTCTTTTCCTTCCTTCTTTCCTCCCTCCCTCCCTCCCTCCCCTCCCTCTCCTTCCTTCCTTCCTTCCTCATTCCCTCCCCTCCCTCTCCTTCCTTCCTTCCTTCCTTCTTTCTTTCTTTCTTATTTCTTAATCTACAATATGAGTAAGGATTTAATTAAAATATTATTTTTGGAACATTTATGGCGAAAATTTTCACAAATCAGCTTGTTTCCCGAAATTTAACAGTAAATCACATTTATGATATGACATTAAAAACAAAGGCTATGACATAAGTGTTTTTGACATTTCTTCCAGAGTCTCGTATAATGCTAAGATTTATCAATAAATAAAATTTCACATTATATACTGGTGACGCAGCAGAAAGCATGTTTGCTGAGCACATACTCCACCAGTTATATGTCATCTGTCAGGAATTTGTTGAACCTCTTATTTATGTTGTCAGTTGTCACTTGGCTGTCTATTCTGCTTGGAAATTATATAAGCCACAATGATCAGCAGCAGTGGAAGAATATCTTTCATATAAGCAAATATATGAAATCATCATTTTTAAAAGGTGTTGCAAACTGTCATTATTAGTCAACATTTTATTATACATATCATGAACTTACCACTTATATTTGATTATTTGTAGGGAATTAAAAAATAGGATTGAGATATATTACTGAGAAATATCACTACCACTCCGCATGTGAAACATTGTGATGCACACCAGTAGGAAAGGCAAGAGGAACCCATCCATGAGCCACATCATGTTGTTTTTAAGAAAATGGCAATGTCCATAGGCAACTTCACTTCAACCAAGCTCTCAAAAGTGGGAGTGTGAAGAAGAGAAGAAGAAAAGATGGCAACAAGCAGAAAGCAACATCAGCAATGTACAGCTGTTAGAGGCAAGTAAGAGTCAATTACCAAAAACTTCAGAGAGCAGATTGACCTCAATCATGCAAATAATAATAATAATAATAATAATAATAATAATAATAATAATAATAATAATAATAATCGCACAGACTGACTACAAGCATAGACATGATGCTGTGGCACAGATGATCCATTGGAACTTGTGCCAGAACTACCATTTACCAGTGGCAAAGAACTGGTGGGATCATAAGCCCAAAAAAGTGGTCGAAAATGAGCAAGCAAAACTACTATGGGACTTCCGACTTCAGACTGACCGAATTCTGAAGCATAACACACCAGACATTGTGATCGTGGAGAAAAAGAAAGTATGGATCATCGACATCGCAATCCCAGGAGACAGCAGAATTGAGGAGAAGCAGCTAGAGAAATTAGTGAAATATGAAGATCTAAAAATCGAGCTGCAACGACTCTGGCATAAGCCAGTGAAAGTGGTCCCACTGGTACTTGGCACGCTGGGCGCAGTACCAAAGGATCTCAGCGGACATTTGAAAACCATCGGAATTGACAAAATCTCCATCTGTCAATTGCAAAAGGCCGCTTTACTGGGATCGGCAAACATAATTCGCCACTACATCACGCAGTCCTAGGTGCTTGGGAAGCGCCCGACTGGTGATGAAATACGAAATCACAGCCGTTTGCTGTGTTGTATTGACATAATAATAATAATAATAATAATAATAATAATAATAATAATAATAATAATATAACAACGACAACGACAACAGAGTTGGAAAGGACCTTGGAGGTCTTCTAGTCCAACCCCCTGCTTAGGCAGGAAACCCTACACTGCCTCAGACGGATGGTACTCCAACATCTGCTTAAAAACTTCCAGTGTTGGGGCATTCACAACCTCTGGAGGCAAGCTGTTCCACTGATTAACTGTTCTGACTGTCAGGAAATTTGTCCTTAGTCCTAAGTTACTTCTCTACTTGTTTAGTTTCCACCCATTGCTTCTTGTTCTACCCTCAGATGCTTTGGAGAATAGGTTGACTCCCTCTTCTTTGTGGCAACCCCTGAGATATTGGAACACTGCTATCATGTCTCCTCTGGTCCTTCTTTTTCATTAAACTAGACATACTCAGTTCCTGCAACTGTTCTTCATATGTTTTAGCCTCCAGTCCCCTAATCATCTTTGTAACTCTTCTCTGCACTTTTTCTAGAATCTCAATATCCTTTTTGCATCGTGACGACCAAAACTGAATGCGATATGCCAAGTGTGGCCTTACCAAGGCCTTATAAAGTGTGGAAGTGTATCTCTTCCCACATCTACTATACTGCCCAAGAAACTAAGTTCTCCTGCTGCATGTTGGTCTGCCTTTAATCTGACTGTTCCCCTGGTTGCATCTCTTTGCTGTCCCAAACAAATCAATCCCACATACTGTTGTGTTTGGGCCTGGCCAGCCGTTGTTCCCACAGATGGGAGAGATGCGGCACAAAGTGAATGAGAAAGCCTGGCTGACAGCCAGGAAGATGTGGAAGACAGCCAGGAAGACGTGGCAGACTGTCAGGAAGACGAGGCCACTGGGACGCAGGATTCAGCAGACAGCCCAGGGGATTTGGCATGCAGTCCCTCAGACAGTCTTTCGTCCCTGGGTTCTTCTGCAGATCAATATATTGATCTGCGTAGCCGAAGAGCTGTGCAAAGAGGGGATCACTTTAAGGAGTATTACAAGTCATTATAGTTGCACCTGGGCTGGGTGTGGTTCTTATACTGAGGGCTGGGTGTGGTTCCCTTAATGAGGGATAAAGGGATAAAAGGGACCAAAGGCCAAGGCAAACTGTGGCTGTTTATCTGTGTTATTTTGTGGTTCCTGCTCTGAAGTTTTTGTTCTGTGCCGTTGGAGTTTTCAACCCAGCTTTTTCAGACAAGTGGGAGGTGAAAACTCTGGGACTTGCTGTTTGCTCCAAAGATTCAAAAGGACTCCTGAAATGTCGTTGCTCATTCCAAGTTGTCTTTGGTTGTTTCTTCCTGTGTTTTTGTATGCGGCTGAAGTAAGCCTTGCACTATCATTGTTTTCGGACACTAAGAACTGGTTTTGAGTAACCCTTATTTGTTTATCTAATACAAGTTTGCTGATTAGCAGAGCACGTGTGTGTTTGATTTCTTTTCCTTGGACTGTTACGCATTGCCTGAGCCCAGTCAGGCAGAACACATACTATTACACATACTATTATAGAGACAAATGTCCAGCATTTTACAAATGTTAAGGCTTTTATTTGTTATAAGGACGAACCATTAAAGATTTATTTACATGGCTCCATAAACTTGCAAAACCTAGGATATTGGAGTCAGCTCAGGGCAATAGCCATTTATTACTAGGAAAAATGTGCACCACAATAAAGCATTTTATACAGTTATCGTCTATGCTGTGGTGTGTCCGGTCTTTGAAAAACAATGAATCCTCACATATCCTCTCATCCTTTTACCATAGTGAGTCTCTTTGATCTAGTTGAGCACACTTTACTAAGCTTATAAATAATAAATCTTTCAGAGTGTGTAATTCATGGAGAAGGATTCCTAGCAACAACTTTCTTAGATGAATTTTCATTTAGCCTGGAATCGGACACCTATAAAATCATGCACATAGAACAATATACAGTAGATTGGCATTAGTCGATAAATAATCAAGTAATTTACTTAAAATAGGAGAGAAATGCAAAGCACCACTGCCAATGTCTGTCAGCTTTGGGATTGTTTATGCTATATTCTGTATTTTACACTTTTATTCTATACTTCCCTTCATGACACCCTACCACTCACAATGGTTTGTGCTTCCAAAGATGTTTTATCCTTTCTTGGTTTCTTTAAAAACCATTGAAGTTCCATTGAATTTTTTATCTCTCAAAATACTACATTCCGTTCCTCTGCAGGAATAATACTGTTAAATTCCGAATAAACGGAGCTGTGTAGTGCTGTAGTCTTATTGCAGTTATAGCCCTTACAATATGAGATAAAGGAAAGACAATTGGACAGGGGATGAAAGGCACACTAGTGCACTTATATGCACCTTACTGACCTCTTAGAAACCTGGAGAGGTCAATCATGGGAGAAATGTTGGGGGTTAGGGGTTGACACTATTGAGTCCGGTAATGAGTTTTATGCTTCGACAATTCGATTGTTAAAGTCATATTTTTTACAGTCAAGTTTGGAGCGGTTAATATTAAGTTTGAATCTGTTGCGTGCTCTTGTGTTGCTGCGGTTGAAGCTGAAGTAGTCATTGACCGGTAGGACGTTGCAGCATATGATCTTGTGGGCAATACTTAAATCGTGTTTTAGGCGCCGTAGTTCTAAGCTTTCTAGACCCAGGATTGTTAGTCTATTTTCGTAGGGTATTCTGTTTCGAGTGGAGAAATGAAAGGCTCTTCTGGTGAAATATCTTTGGACGTTTTCAAGGGTGTTGATGTCCGAGATGTGGTATGGGTTCCAGACAGATGAGCTGTATTCAAGGATTGGTCTGGCAAAAGTTTTGTAGGCTCTTGTGAGTAGAGTGAGATTGCCGGAGCAGAAGCTACGTAGGATCAGGTTAACAACTCTAGAAGCCTTTTTGGCAATATTGTTGCAGTGGGCTTTAGCACTTAGGTCATTTGATATTAGTATTCCAAGGTCTTTTACTGAGTGTGGGTTGGCTGTGAAAATTTGTTTATTCAGTTTATATCTATTGCTTCAGATACTGTCTGCCTGCTAGTCTTTTACATCTGAACATTCTGTCACTGAAACAGCAGATTATGGGAGAAAGTACAGATATTTCTTGTCACAGGTTTGAATTGATCTCTTGAAGCAAGCTTTTGAAATTAGACCACAGAACTAATTTGTTCTGGAACAACTTATTGTTCATTCTTGCTCCCTATTTCCAACTCGATTCTGTAACTCTATTTTGGAGCAATGCTTTATAAAACTGTCTGGGAACTGTTTATTAATTCATTGGAATTGGTTACCACCTAACCTTCTAGGACCTTAACAAAGCAATGCACATAGCATAAATTCTCCTAGTTGAATATAAACAATACATCAATAAGTAAAAATACCACAAGAAAATCTAAACCCAACAGCATAACAAAGGATCCAGAGAGCATCCACTCTATCCATGAAAGCTCCTTCAAAAAGTTCATATTCAGCATTATTTGAGTGAATAAATAAGACCAGCTAGAACTTAACCATGAATGAATAAGACCATCTTAACCAGAACCAGAGATCTGGCTCATCCGCAATAATCTGAACATTTATCTATTTATTTATTTATTGGATTTGTATGTCGCCCCTCTCCGCAGACTCGGGGCGGCTAACAACAGTAATAAAACAGCATATAACAATAATCCAATACTAAAAACAGTTAAAAACCCATTATTATAAAAACCAATCATACATACAAACATACCATGCATAAAATTGTAAAGGCCTAGGGGGAAAGCGTATCTCAATTCCCCCATGCCTGGCGGCAGAGATGGGTTTTAAGCAGCTTACGAAAGGCAAGGAGGGTGGGGGCAATTCTAATCTCCGGGGGGAGTTGGTTCCAGAGGGCCGGGGCTGCCACAGAGAAGGCTCTTCCCCTGGGTCCCACCAAATGACATTATTTAGTTGACGGGACCCGGAGAAGGCCAACTCTGTGGGACCTAACTGGTCGCTAGGATTCGTGCGGCAGAAGGCGGTCCCTGAGATAATCTGGTCCGGTGCCATGAATAGGTAATCAATAGGTACTTATCTATTATCAATACCTATTATCAATAGGTAATTCATCTGGAAAATAATTTTATTTGCTCAGTTTACAGATTTGGGGTTGCTGGGAGCGGTGTAAGAATGGGGGTCCAAAAATTGAGCACAATTATGAATATAGCACATGCAACTGCAGTAACTTTACCTAAGCCTCTGGTAGATTTTTTATTATGTTTGTTGTAATAAGCGGTATTGAAAGTGGGAATAGCAGTGTGACTGCAAAAGCCAATTTCTTGAGTGAATGATCACTTTTTCAAAACTTTTAATAGCTACTTGTAATGTTTAGCACCCCACAAGAAGTAGGATAAAGTACATTTGCTCTTAGACCTCACTTATTAACCTTTTTTTTCCTCTTTTGAGCATACTACCTGGGGATGAGAATATAAGCCGCTGTCAGAAATAAATAAATAAATAAACGGGGGCTCCCCAGTAAATGAAATTCATTTGAATCATAGGGCATTGCTGTGTACCCAGCAAACGCTTCAAAATTAAACTGATCAATGTAACATTTTATATCATCTCATATTCCAGAGATTTAATTAAAAGTTAAATGTGAGCTTCGTAGTATGAATCAAAGCAA
This sequence comes from Erythrolamprus reginae, assembly GCF_031021105.1. NCBI lineage: Eukaryota > Metazoa > Chordata > Lepidosauria > Squamata > Dipsadidae > Erythrolamprus > Erythrolamprus reginae. The sequence goes on along the minus strand of NC_091955.1, from coordinate 18,154,218 downwards.
AAAGAGCAGCTACCAAAATTGACTTCGCGACAGAAATGAATACAGTGGTACCTCGAGATACGAGTTTAATTCGTTCCGGACCTGGGCTCTTAAGTCGAGCAGCTCTTATCTCGAACGACTTTTCCCCATAGGAATTAATGTAAATAATTTTAATTGGTTCCAGCCCTCAAAAAACTCACAAAGTTAGTCTAAATTATGCAGAAAGACATGTTTTTAATGAAGAAATGTACATGTACATATAAATGAATAATGAAGTTTCTTTCACTTAACTTGTAAACTTTCTTAAACTTTTAAATTTACATATGTTCAACTTCTCTGCCACCCAATCCTGTAGGACAGAGGTCCCCAACCCTTTTTGCACCAGGGACCGGCTTTAAGCGATCAAGAGAGGAATGGGTGAATGAATGGACGGAGGGTGGGAAGGAAGGAAGGAAAGAGGGAAGGGACAGGAACAGAGGAAGGAAGCAAGGAAACTTATGAAAGGGGAGAGTAAGAGAGGAATGAGTGAAGGGAGGGAGGGAGGGAAGAAGGTGGGAAGGAGAAAGAAAAGAAGAAATAGAGGAAGGGAAGGTAAAAGAGAGAAAGAAAAAGAGCAAGAAAGAAAGCTGCAAGCACCCCCCCGAGCCCCCCAGGCCGGCTGCAACCTTTTAAAACACGCGCGCCACTTCGCAGCTGTCTCCTGAAGCCGAACGCGGAAGTTAGCGTTTGGCTTCAGGAGACAGCTCCTTGGCGCTTGTATCTCGAATTTGGGCTTGTAAGTAGAACAAAAATATCTCTCCCCTCCCAGCTCTTATCTCGAGTTGCTCTTAAGTAGAGCAGCTCTTATGTCGGGGTTCCACTGTATGGGCTCCACAGACTTACATAGGTTCTATGAATCGGATAGCGACAGAAATGGAAGTCATGTGAATTAATGGCTGGAGACATTTTCCTGCTTCTCACAACTACTACCATATCTTTCAGTGTCAGTTCTATTCCTCCCTTCTTAATCCACCAGCTGAAAAAAGGTGCTATAAAATGGGGTGGAAATACACTTCAATTTTCTGTAGATTTTCTCAGTATCCTGGAGGACTTGAATAATAGGCTTCTCCTGGTACTTTTTTCTCAGATGACCACCATGTGGGGGGGGAAAGTAAGTAATAAATCCTAGCAAAGTGCTTTCTGGATATATATTTAGAAAGGCATCACATTTAAAGGCGTTGATAGTGGAACAGAAAAGTGCTGACTCATTTCAGGTTTTATCCTCTAATATTCACATGCTCACACAGAATACTGAACCAACTGAGACTTAAATCATATTCATGGAATTATTATTCAACAGATCCCATTAAAAAGAAGAAGAAACAGACTATACCAGTCTGTTTATAGTGCAGAAGATTGGATATCGTGCAGAATATTGGATTTCTATCATGGGGATTTGGACTCGCATAAAGCGTCTGAGCCAATCATATTTTCCTGTTTATAATTCAAAACTATTTAGGAAGATACTTTTGGTATAAATCAAACAAGCAATAAAATATTGTAAGGCAGAAAGCAAGCTCTCTCTTTTTTGTGACATTCTGACAAATATTTTACTACTTTACACATTGCATTTTATGTACTTATTAATATTAAATAAGTTATAGTCCACATTTTTTCCAGGGGGTTAACTCAGTTTACTTTGAGATCTCAATTTTATTTTCACAACCGTCGTCCCATCAGACCTCGAGGGGGTTGTCAGAGGTTTACAAAGACTATTATTGGTTCAGTTTATTTTCAAGAAAGTAAGTTTAATATGCAAAATATGCAGTCTTTTTCCTGAAGGGCTAAAATGTCAGAGTTATTTTTGAACTCTCGTTGGAAGCTTGGAGGAGACCAGTCATTGGACAGTTTTCTTAATAAAGACACGACAGCTGGAGTTCTTTCTTCAGAAGATTTTTACTTCTTCTTAGTATCAATCTATACTATATTACAGAACATTTATTGATTGATTGATTGATTGATTGATTTTGTATGCGGCCCCTCTCCAGAGACTCGGGGCGGCTAACAGCAACAATAAAGCAGTGTACAATAGTAGTCTGATGTTACAAATAATTAAAAACCCAAACATATATACATACATACCATGCATAGAATTGTAAAGGCCCATGTAACCAAACTATTATACTAGATGACTCTATACAAGCCAGCCAACCAACCAACCACAATAGACTAACCACAAGCAACTTACCATAAGACCACACCTATGCAAAGGTGTATTACAACATATACAAGTACTGACCAATCAGGTTGTAGAACAGATTGCATCATTCTGCTGATGCAACATGACTCAGCATTCCTTCTACTTTATAGTAATTACAGCATTACCACTGTACCGGGAATATTACCTCAGGTGTTAAATCTTGACATAAGATACTGTACAGATACTGTACTCTTCAACCTTTGAAGGTAATGGAGCCTGCCCATTGTGGTCACAAGTGGCGACAATCGTTAAATGAAGACAGTCTCCTTAATGAGCCCTACTCTATGCTCTCCCTGATGCTACCATTGAACAAATGCATATATGGTTAAGTGAACATGGGACACCTCATGGGTTGGGGAGGCCCTGGGAGTTTAGGACTCAGTTCTGCACTAGCTGATGTTTTCAAATAATCTTTAAAGGGAACCCCCTTAATTTAGTAATCCAGTTGGACATTAATACGAAAATAGACTAACAATCCTGGGTCTAGAAAGCTTAGAACTACGGCGCCTAAAACACGATTTAAGTATTGCCCACAAGATCATATGCTGCAACGTCCTACCGGTCAATGACAACTTCAGCTTCAACCTCAACAACACAAGAGCACGCAACAGATTCAAACTTAATATTAACTGCTCCAAACTTGACTGTAAAAAATATGACTTTAACAATCGAGTTGTCGAAGAGTGGAACTCATTGCCGGACTCAGTAGTGTCAACCCCTAACCCCCAACATTTTTCCCTTAGACTATCCACGATTGACCTCTCCAGGTTCCTAAGAGGTCAGTAAGGGGCGTACATAAGTGCACCAGTGTGCCTTTTGTCCCCTGTCCAATTGTCTTTCCTTTATCTCATATATCATATATATTTTCTTCCTTTCATATATCTTCGCCTCTATTTTTACATATTATCTTTATATATATTACTTCATGTCTATTCTCTTCCATATGTATTGTGTATTGGACAAATGAATAAATAAAAAAATAAAATAAAAATAATAGACTATATCAGTAGAAGATAGTTAGCAAATATATCAGTTAATTGCAAATCAAGTCAGACTGCAGCTGGTATTCCAGACTAAGGTATTAAAAAAAGAAAATCCATCTCCATTATTCCCATTTGAGCCATCTCAGATTGCGATGAGCCTGCATTGCACTTTAGAGGCACAGAGACCCATTTAACACCAGTTATAAGTCTCTGGAGTGACTAATTTTCTTATACACAACAGTTATGTTTTGTGCGGATTACCATTCAGCTTCTAAACCTTGGTTTAAAAGCTCTACAAACATTTCTGAAATCCATGCATGGTAGTGCGTTGGAAGTTTGTCTCTATTTTATTTTCTGTTTGTAAATAGTTCTCTCATATTTCATATTTCAAATAAAGTTGACAGCTTCTTTTTGAAAACCAACTCCACCATGCTTTAATTTTTCAGTGCCAGTTCTTCAGAATCTATTTTCTATCTTAAGCAATGGGATTCATGGATTTGGATGATAGAAACCCAAATCAAACCCAGAAGATTATTTCCCACAATCATCACTGCATTCTATAGAGGCCACAAAGGTAAACACATAGCTACTCATTTATTTATTTATTTTATTTTATTGGATTTGTATGCCGCCCCTCTCCGGAGACTCCCGGCGGCTAACAACAGTAATAAAACAATGTACAATAATAACCAAATAAATACTAAAAATGATTTAAAAACCCATTAATATAAAAAACCCAAACATACATACAGACATACCACACATGAAATTGTAAAGGCCCAGGGGGAAAGAGCATCTCAATTTCCACATGCCTGGTGGCAGAGTTGGGTTTTAAGGAGCTTACGAAAGGCAAGGAGGTGGGGGCAATTCTAATCTCTGGGGGGAGTTGGTTCCAGAGGGCCGGGGCTGCCTCAGAAAAGGCTCTTCCCCTGGGTCCCACCAAGCGGCATTGTTTAGTTGACGGGACCCGGAGAAGACCCACTCTGTGGGACCTAATCGGTCGCTGGGATTCGTGTAGCAGAAGGCGGTCCCTGAGATAATCTGGTCCGGTGCCATGAAGGGCTTTATAGGTCATAACCAACACTTTGAATTGTGACCGGAAACTGATCAGCAACCAATGCAGACTGCGGAGTGTTGGTGTAACATGGGCATATTTTGGGAAAGCCCATGATTGCTCTCTCAGCTGCATTCTGCATGATCTGAAGTTTCCGAACACTTTTCAAAGGTAGCCCCATGTAGAGAGCGTTTCAGTAGTCAAACCTCGAGGTGATGAGGGCATGAGTGACTGTGAGCAGTGACTCCCGGTCCAAATAGGGTCGCTACTGGTGCACCAGGCGAACCTAGGCAAACGCCCCCCTCGCCACAGCTGAAAGGTGTTTCTCTAATGTGAGCTGTGGCCTATATTTTTAATTGCAAATGTATAAAGTGTTCCAATCAGTGATCTCAAACAGTTATCTAAAATGGGCAGAGTGGAACAATTCTAGCCTATTTTATTAAGGCAACATTCAAATTCATATTTGAACATTTACTTTTAAAATCAACATCCACTTAAGAGTATGTACATTCCTTAATAAGCAAACCCTCTTGAGCAACAGAACATTAATATGAAATATATATGATTCTGAACTCAATGTTTTCTTACAGTTTTTTTCGATGCATTTGCCTAATGTCCTTTTCTAAGTAAATTTCCCTGAAGAATACTTAAAAGATTATAATCAGTGTTTAATTATTTATTTTAAAAAATATTAAGAATCTATAAACATCTTTAGACTGTTTCAAGTGGTGTGAAAAAAGCAACAGTCCTAGACAATGCAATAACAACATAGTAATAATATATTTTTGCCAATATTAGTCAGCCTAACTATATCTAATACGAAGGTCGCCCAGAAAGCAATGCACCACGTTTTTTTTCTCAGCCTATAATAACAGTACAAATGCGAAACTTTAGATATACATTATGTGAATCGTCAGGAGTACATGTATAGATTTTGTGTTTCTTCAAACAGATAGCGTAGCTGCAGCAATGTTTTGAAATGACATCTGTTAGTGATGTACGTTACAAGCAGCGTACCGTCATTGAATTTCTCACTGCAGAGAAAGAAACTGTTGGGAACATTCACAAACATTTGTGTACAGTTTATGGAGAATCTGCAGGTTATTCACAGGAGACATTTTGAGGATGACAAAGAGGTGATTCGTACAGTGCAGAAATGGCTTCATGACTAAAATAAGGAGTGGTACCAACAGGGCATACACACCTTTGTGTTTCGCTGGAGGAAGGCCATAAAATGGGACAGAGATTACATGGAAAAACAGGGAGTGTAGAAGAAACATTATGGGCGTTATTGAGGCTCGCAGCTGGCAACTGATTGCGGGTTACTCACAAATCCAATTGAGAGAAAAAAACTCAGACAAGAAACTTGAAAACAACTTTTTCTCTTTGGTGAGACCACCTAGATTAAATCCAGGATGACCCTTTTATTGAAAGCAAACAAAGAAAGGCAGGCTTCTATGATGCTACATTTCACATGGGTCTGTTACACCAATTCAAACTCATAACGTATTAAGTGTACAAAATATAACCAATAAAAATCACACAACTTGTGCTACATTTCAAAGTGCTGATTCATGAGAAAAAGAAAGCGAGAGTGAGAGAAAGGCCCCATCAGCCCACCTCATGATGTATAATGTTGCACTTTTCTTAGGCTAGCAGCAAAGAAGGAAAAGATAAGAGTGCAGGGAAGGAGAATGTTGCTAGAGAAACTGGGTCATCATACGTGTCATGCTCAAGGTCTATGCTTTTCGCACGCACATTCCAAGACACTAGTTCCCGCGTTCCCACAAAACAGTAAGTTTCATTGTGGTCAATAAATAGTTGTTAAAGAAAAAAATGTGGGTGCATTAGTTTCTGGGCGACCTTTGTATATATTTTTAAACTGACAAATTTATATGTATATGTTCTTTATACAAACACATACACACTAGTGGTGGGATTCAACCAGTTCGCACTGGTTCAGCTGAAGCAGTTGTTAACTTTTTGCTCATCAGCTGATCTCACCACTGGCTGGCCCTGCCTCTTGTCCCACCCCTCCCAGTTGCTCCTTGCCTGGCCTGAGAAGGTAACTGGCCTCTACGGCAGTAATTTCCAGCCCCACCCATAGCAAGTCTCCCTACCCCGCTGTCACCCTTACCTTCTGAGCCCATGCAAGGAGTGGGACATGGCTTACAGCTCCAATCCTGAAGTGGCAGGAAGTGAGGGCTGCCTTGAGTTCAAATGTACTACAATGAAGGTGGAATGCTGTTGCTGTGCAAAGGCCAGTACAGGGGTGCTTTGCTCCTGCACTAAGACTCTGACCAACTCTACCACCATTTCAGCCTGCCTGTGCTGTCCCACTTTGCTGTGACATTGAATTGGCTACATTCACTCAGTCACATGATCCTCCTGCCATGCCTACCCTGCCAGTTATTCTGCCTGACTGGGCTCAGGCGATTAGTAACGGTCCAAGGAAAAGAAATCAAACACACACATGCTTTTCTAATCAGCAAACTTGCATTAAACAAACAAAAAAGGGTTAACAAAAACAGTCCTTCTTGTCAGGAATAAACTACAGTGCAATGCGTAAGTCAGCCAAATACAAAGCACAGGAAAAAGCAAACAAAGACAACCTGCACAGAGCAGAAACGTTTCAGGAGTCCTTTGAATCTTGGAGTCTCGAGAGCAAACAGCTAGTCCCAGAGGTTTCACCTCCCACGTGCCTGAAAAGGCTGGGTTGAAATCCAAAGGCACGGAACAGAAGCTTCAGAGCAGGAACCACAAAGTCACACAGATAAACAGCCACAGTTTGCCTTTTGCCTCTGTTCCCTTTTATACCTTTAGCCCTCATTAGGGGAACCACACCCAGCCCTCAGTATGAGAACCACACCCAGCCCAGGTGCTACTCTGATCACCGGTAATAGTCCTTTAATTGAGTCCTCCTTTGCATGGCTCTCCGGCTACGCATGTCTATGAGCTGTTCTGCATCGGAATCCAATGAGGATAGACTGTCTGATTGGCTGCATACCAAATCCCCTGGGCTGTCTGCTGGGTCCTGCGTGCTGATTGCCAACTCCTCTGAACCAGTGGCCTCATCCTCAGGGCTGTCTGCCACGTCTTCCTGGCTGTCAGCCAGGCTTTCGCACTCACTTTGTGCTACATCTCTCCCATATGTGGGAGCAACGGCGGGCCCAAGCCCAAACACAACACCAGTCATTAGGGAAAACTTGTTGTTAAATTATTTGAATCGCATCACTGAAATACATATAGGTAGATCTTGACTTACAACCATGCATTTGAAGTTACAATGGCACTGGAAAAAGTGACTTATGACTATTTTTCACACTTACAATTTATGCAGACATCTTATCTGTATTTCAGTGTCTTTCTAAATGACTAGGAATTTTTTGAGTAGATTCACAATGATCTTTTTCACACTAGCAATTCAGAGCATCTTCTAGAACAGGGCTGTCAAATTCATGGCCCACGATCTGGATGTGTCATTTGCTGGCCACACCCATTTCCCATTTAGCATAGGGGGGGAAAGTCACAATATTTCACGTGACACCGCAGTAACAATGGAAGTTTGACATATTGTTCTAGAATCATCCAGAAGTTGCGATGCCAACAATAACAATAACAAGGAAAGCCGCTCCGAGTCTTCGGAGTGGGGCGGCATACAAATCTAATGTTGTGGTTAGCTCTGGCCCAGCTCCTGCCCCAAGGACTGTGGATGTGGGGGAGACATCCACATGCTGCAGGCCTGTTTTGCCCCCGGTGGAATCTGCTGATGAAGGCTCCTCTGACCAAGAAGACATGAGTGACAGGGAGGAGGAGAGTGTGGCAGAAAGCTCAGAAGGAGATCAATTATCTAGCTCCTCCTTGGATTCAGAACAAGAGTTAATGATACAGCCACACATGTGGAGAGCGATGCATAGGCAACAACAACTGAGAGATGATTATCAAAGAAAATGAGGTCACCTGTGGTTGGGTGGGGCTGTGGTAATTAGTGAGGCTGCTATAAATAGCAGCCTGTGGGTTTGGCCATTGTGAAGGATTATCTGATCGTTGTGTTTCATGACTGCTTTGCTGACTTTGATCTTTGTGTGCTGATGTTTCCCCGCTTTGAAACTAACCCAGAGCAAAGTGTGTTTCACTTTTTGAAAGAAGAAGGACTGTGAACTGCCTCACAGCTGCAAGCTAAGTATCACAGAACTGATAAGGGACTTGTACAAATTACCAATTTGTTTGGAGACAAGTGCTCTTTGTTATACAAAAAGAGTGCTCTGTTTATTTGCATTTTCGGTATAAAGAACATTGTTTTGAATTTTCAAACGTGTGTGTGTCTGAAATTGTATCTGTGCATTTTTGGGAGGATTCTACCAGAGAGCTCGGCAGAACATCTAAATAATAGTAATAATAATAATAATAATAATAATAATAATAATAATAATAATAATAGTAATAGTAATAATAGTAATAGTAATAATAATAATAATAATAATAATAATAATAATAATAATAATAATAAAGTTGTCCATCATTCCATTTATGGGTCGGTGAAACAAGGTAAGTCACACCTGCACAAAGAAAAATTAACAATTGTTCCCCATTAGAAGCTCCATGGTTTGATTCAGATAGCTTCCAAATCTTCTCAGTTCCAATTGTACAAATGCTTGATTTGAGACATGGCTGAATTATTTGGGCATTCCTGTTATAGAACACATAAATTGTTAACATATTTATCAAAATAAATGTTATACTATATGCTAGGAATTTAGAGATTTTTCCGTCTATTTCTGTTGTTCTCAAAAATCAGCCTCACTGAAGAAAATAGCCCTTAATCTTTGGTATAAATTGCAACTATAATTATCCTTAACGTGGTTTAAAAGTGCAGACAAATAGCTAATTGCAAAAGTATCATTTTAAGGTTCTTTTTTCTCCTTGTACTTATGAAGATTATTGTTTTTGCACAGAAGCATAAAACATTTAAGCATGTAAAAGCATGCCTATAGCTTCAGCATTGTGAGAATCGTATTTAGGTCAGTTTATCAAAGTTCCATTTTTAATTCATAACTCTGGATGAATAAATCACTTTTTTTTTTCAAAGAGAGAAAAATTGGAGAGATTCTGAAAGAGTATCTGTCTAATGAGAAATGAGTCTGTTTCCAAAAGAATCATATGAACAATTTATGAAAATTGGAACTTGTGCTTGGGTGCTCTAGAAAGAAATAAATCATCTGAATTCCATCTGGAGGGGACGTAAAGACTTTTGTCTTCTCAATAACCATAAGAGCTGCAAAGCCAATATCTATATCAGGATAGAAAGTTTATAAAGGCATAAGTTTATGATAGTCATTATCTGATGCTGCAGCTTGAGTTTATGTCAGTATACCACAAATAATTCCTGGTTGGTGAGTTGCAAGAAATAGTATGGAAGTCTGCAAAGATAATTTCTGGATTGCAGATTCTAATTTGCATAGAATAATGTGAGTCTATTTTGTGCAAACTTGACATTTGATTGTGCTTGTGGCGTATTGCCCCAAATGCAATTCTTTTGCTAATCAGTACTCTTATTACTATTGCCCTGAATTGCTTCACATGAAACAAACATGACTAAGACCATTGAAGTAATCTACATCATTTTATCTTCATAAACTTAATACATGAGCTCCATTAATCAAACCTATGATGAATGGTAGAGGATAATACCTATATGGAATTTAATGGTTTGGAAAGTAAGAGAAGTAGATTGTAAATAGACAGAATTGACAAATGAAATTTTAAAAAAATACAAGTATTATTTATTTTATTTTATTTATTTATTTTGTCCAATACAAAATGAAGGTTTTAGTGGGTATATATATCTATATACACATAGTAAAATACATGATGAAGGTTATAGAGGAGATACTCATAGTAAAATATATCTAAGAAATAATAGAAAAGAAGATATAGTAATAGAACATATCAATGAAAGAATAGAAGAAGAGATATAGGAATAGAAGAAAGGTATAGGAGATATAGGAGAGCAATAGGACAGGGGACGGAAGGCACTCTAGTGCACTTGTACTCGCCCCTTACTGACCTCTTAGGAATCTGGATAGGTCAACCGTAGATAATCTAAGGATAAAGTATTGGGAGTTTGGGGATGACACTATGGAGTCTGGTAATGAGTTCCACGCTTCGACAACTCGGTTGCTGAAGTCATATATCCAGTATGTTGGATGTCTATGAAATTTTAACAAATAATAGAAATAATAGATATGTTTAAATGTCATCGGATCTTGTTGATTGGAGTTGATGAATAGAGAAGTTATACAATATATTCTTAATGATGGAAAAAGCCCTTAATGTTAATTAGTTTGTTATCGCCTATTCTTCCATAGAATCTATACATCAGTGGGATAGTTTCATGTTTCTCTAGTGAATTTTGTTAATCGAAGAATCATGTATGAATTTTAGGAAAATATGCAACGTTTTGATAGACTATGATCCAAGAATGACAACAACAAAAAATCTTACTTGGAAATAGTGCTGGAAATGGGAAGAGGAGAAGGAGAAAGAAGAGAAAGGAGGAAGGGTGGACTCAGTTGCAGTGACAAAGAATGCACCATTGTGGGATCTGAAAGACCAGATTAGGAACAGATCAAAGATCATCAGGGAGAAAATCTATTCATGGGGTTGCTGAGAGTCAAAACCAACTTGATGACACATAATCCATCACATAATCAATAGAAGAAAGTGGCACATTAAAGAATAAAGCTGAAGCAAATGCTATAAAGTTAATATCCGACAAAAACAAAACATAAATGCTGGAGAGAGTTAAAATGGTAAAGAGGGAGGCGTAGATGGTATAATTAGATGGTATAATTGCACTCTACATGGGGCTACCCTACACCCATACAACACTTATGCTCCGCGAGCTACATTGGCTACCAATTAGTCTCCGGTCACAATTCAAGGTGTTTGTTATTACCTATAAAGCCCTGCCGTATACCTCCCAGAGACATAGAAACATAGAAACATAGAAGATTGACGGCAGAAAAAGACCTCATGGTTCATCTAGTCTGCCCTTATACTATTTCCTGTATTTTATCTTAGGATGGATATACAGTGATACCTTGTCTTACAGACGCCTCGTCATACAAACTTTTCGAGATACAAACCCGGGGTTTAAGATTATTTGGCCTCTTCTTACAAACTATTTTGACCTTACAAACCCACCCCCACCACTGGGAAGCCCCGACTCCAGACTTCCGTTGCAAGTGAAGCACCTGTTTTTGCGCTGCTGGGATTCCCCTGAAGCTCCCCTCAATGGGAAACCCCACCTCCGGACTTTTTGTGAAGCTGCAGGGGAATCCCAGTAGTGCAAAAATGGGCACTTTGCTGGCAAGGAAAGTCTGGAGGTGGGGTTTCAAAGCGGGGGGAGCCTCAGTGAAATCAAAATTTGGCTGGCAAAAGGGGTGAATTTTGGGCTTGCACGCATTAATCACTTTTCCATTGATTCCTATGGGAAACATTGTTTCGTCTTACAAACTTTTCACCTAAAGAACCTTGTCCCGGAACCAATTAAGTTTGTAAGACAAGGTATCACTCTATGTTTATCCCAGGCATGTTTAAATTCAGTTACTGTGGATTTACCAACCACTTCTGCTGGAAGTTTGTTCCAAGATCACTAAGATTGCACAGGATTGGCCTTCTCCCGGTCCCATCGACTAAACAATGCAGGTTAGTGGGGCCAGAGGGGAAGGCCTTCTCTGTGGCAGCCCCAGCTCTATGGAACCGACTCCCTTCTGAGGTCCTTCCAAAAGGCTACAAAGACCTGGCTTTGCTGGGAGGCCTGGGGGCTCTCACAAGGCCTGGGGGCCCTCACAAGATTTGCTTCTGCGCATGTACAGGAAGCAAAAAAGCCCCCAAAACTCAGAAAAAAAGATGGTGCCATCCAACGGACCAGCGAAGACAGCACTGGAGCTGTTACGCGCAAATTGAGCAATCTGGCGGCCCCTACTGGAAAGGAGTTTCCTAGCAACCTGGTAGGAACCCATCACTATCCCTATCTACTATATGAGATTCATTTAAAAGCATAGCAAAATTATTTCTCTTTAATCCTCTTGTACCTAGTTGTATGTTCAATGAATTTAAATGATAGATTTTACTCAAATGATCTTTATTGGAGAGTTCAATTATGGGTGTTTTGGGAGGCTAAATAGCTCTTGATTGTATGGAATAGATAGGGAGAAAAATAGAGACATGTTTATTACATCTTTTAAACAAGCAGGAATGGGGATTCTTGATTATCAAGTTGAGGTTTTGCAGCAAAGAAAGTATTCATTGATAAAATGATTAATTGCCTAATAACTTCATCTGGTATATTTTACAGGAAATAAAACTGAGCTCTCACAAATATATCTGTTGACCTATGTTGTGTTAATAACACTTGCTTGCATAGATTAACTCTGCTATTGTAAGTGGGGAATCTTAGCTAGTGCTTAAATTTTGAAAAGGCAAAATGCTTATTTTGATATTTGTATAATGGTGTCACTGAATAATCTTAAACCCCCAACTCCTGAAAACCGTTTGCCAGGTCATTAGGAATAGTCTAGGGAGCCATATTGTCTGTATGGCATTTGTGATAAATTTATTTATTTATTTATTTATTTTATTCATTAGATTTGTATGCTGCCCCTATAAAACATTATTATTATTATTATTATTATTATTATTATTATTATTATTATTATTATTATTATTTATTAGATTTGTATGCCGCCCCTCTCTGAAGACTCAGGGCGGCTCACAAAAGTAATAAGAAACAGTGTAACATTGAGACAAATCTAATAATAAAAAATATATAAAAACTCCAACAATTAAAAATCATACAGCACATACATACCAAACATGAAATATAAAAAGCCTGGGGGAGATGTCATAGTTCCCCCATGCCTGGCAATACAGGTGGGTCTTGAGTAACTTGTGAAAGACAAGGAGGGTGGGGGGGCGTTCTAATCTCCGGGGGGAGTTGGTTCCAGAGGGCCGGGGCCGCCACAGAGAAGGCTCTTCCCTGGGTCCCACCAAACGGCATTGTTTGGTCGATGGGACCCGGAGAAGGCCAACTCTGTGGGACCTTATCGGCTGCTGGGATTCGTGCGGTAGAAGGCATATGACAAATCTAATATTTAAAATAATTAAATGTACCCTCTCTTTCCTGTTGCTTGATCGTTCTTGAAGGCTAAAAACAGCAAGATCAAAATCCACAAGAATGGGATGATGCTACTTATGATTCATGAGAAACAGATACCATAGAAGTCAACTGGAATGCATCTACTCTAAACTACTTATTGGTCAATATAAATCTAATTTATCAACATGATAGAAAATGACTGTCAAACTTGCCATGTCAAGTTGATTTCACGTGTTGTACAGCAATGTTTTTTGGCTTTGCAGAGCTGGGGTGGGCATGACCTGTGTGTGATGCATCGGACTCACAGGCTGCCAGTTTGACACCCCTGTGATAGAACTTACACTTTCATCAAAGAATTGATAAACAAAATGGACTAGTCATAATTATACAGTGGATGTCCAGAAATAATAATAATAATAATAATAATAATAATAATAATAATAATAATAATAATAATAATAATATAACAACAACACTGACAATCCAAACTGCAGAATTTGTAAAATCATGCATATGTATGTAAGTTTTTAAAGATATATGCCTTGGACTCTGAGATAGGCAGCATGTATAGTACATTCAGACAGCCTTTTTAGATGGCTGTCCACCAACCTCTGACCTGACTGAGCTTGAGAAGATTTGCAAGGAAGAATGCAACCAGGGGCTTCTGCACAAGAGTGATTCAGGAGAAGAAAAGGAGCCTCTTCTTGATGCTAGGGCATGCAGGGCTGTAAAAAGGCAGGAGTGGCTATGCAAGAGGAGGTCTCTTCTTTAATAGATCTGCAGGCTAATTGGCCACACCCTTAGACTATTTAAGGCTCAGCCACGCCTCTCTTAAGTGCGCAAGACAACAGCATTCCATTCTTAATTTTGTTCTCTCTGACTTTTTTGTTTGGTTTGTGATTTCCAAGTGACATTCCTGCTTTTGCTAAAGACCCCTGGGCTTTCTGCCAACCTCCGTAAATGTTTGTTTTGCTTTGTGCTTGGACCTTGGCCAGTTGTTAAGAAGTAATTTACAGCTGGCTCACCAAAAAGACTTATTTATGATTTCCTGAACTTTTACAAAGACTCAACTGCTAAGAAAAATTAGTAATTAATAATTAGTGTTTAAATCGGTTTGTGTGTGCATATTTCTTCGTGGGCTCACCGCTGGGACAGAACACAATCCAGGTGTGCAAAGCTTGTTATGTCATGCCTAAAAAGATTCAAGGCTGTAAATGCTTTCAAAGGTGCTTCAAGAAAGTATTGAGTGAAGGGTCTGATTACTTATGCCAATGTGATATTTCCGCTTTTTTTCTTTTTCTTTTTTCTTTTAAATAAATTATGGACATTTCTAAAGTTCTGTTTTCACTTTGTTATTATTTGTTTGTTTGTTTATTTATTTGTTTGTTTGTTTACTTACTTACTTATTTACTTATATACTTACTTACTTACTTACTTACTTACCTACTTACTTATTCATTCATTCATTCATTCATTTATTTGTTTGTTTATTTGTTTGTTTGTTTATTTACTTACTTACTTATATACTTACTTACTTACTTACTTACTTACTTACTTACTTACTTACTTACCTACTTACTTATTCATTCATTCATTCATTTATTTATTTGTTTGTTTATTTGTTTGTTTGTTTATTTACTTACTTACTTATTTACTTATATACTTACTTACTTACTTACTTACTTACTTACTTACTTACTTACTTACTTACTTACCTACCTACTTACTTATTCATTCATTCATTCATTCATTCATTCATTCATTCATTCATTCATTCATTTATTTATTTATTTGATTTTTATGCCGCCCTTCTCAATAGCACTTTTGAACAGAGGCAGCATCTTGCCCCCACAATCTGGGTCCTCATTTTACTCACCTTGGAAGGATGGAAGGCTGAGTCAACCTTGAGTCGGTGATGAGATTTGAACCGCTGACCTATAGATCTACATTCAGCTTCAGTGGCCTGCAGTACAGCACTCTACCTGCTGCGCCACCCCGGCTCTCTTATGGACTACCGAGTGCAGATTAATGGGGAAAAAATGAATTTCAACAACTGTAGAACCAGGCTGCAGGATAACAGAACTGATCAAAGTGAAGGGGATCTAAATACTTTCTGCATGTACTCTGTATGCTGCCTATCTCACAGTTCAAGGCAAAAATTTTAAAACATATAAGTACGGTACATACATACATACATACAAACATATGTACATACAAACAAAAACATAACTAACATGCTATTTTCTTTGGTAAGCCAAAACAAAGAAAAGCATTGTATAAGGAAAGGAAATAATGCCAAAACAATTTTATATTGAGAGCTTTCGCTGTACTTCTCTGTAACTTTATGTCCTTGCAAATCATTCTTGTTCTCATAGTGTATATAAATCACTTTATGTATTGATTTTTGCTTTTACCTTTCTCATTCTGAGAATCTTAGAAACAACACCAACCCGGACTGGTTAAGTTTTTCCTTTATTCTAAATTCATTCCCTCTTCCTTCAGATCTTTATTTCTCAGTTCTTTCTCTTTAAATGCCAAAAAATCTTAATGTTTATTTCATACTGGTCTCTCCTTTCTGAAGGCTTAAATAAATGCACATAACTAGATATTGAAGTTGATTTACTCTTTTTGTTTAGATGAGCAACATGTTGCTCATATGCATCATTAGATTCTAAATCCTTCATTAAAATTGCATGGCTTCAGATCGTGCAGAATGCAGCTGCGAGAGCAGTCATGGGCTTACCTAGGTATGCCCATGTTTCACCATCACTCCGCAGTCTGCATTGGCTGCCGATCAGTTTCCGGTCACAATTCAAAGTGTTGGTTATGACCTTTAAAGCCCTTCATGGCACTGGACCAGAATATCTCCGAGACCGCCTCCTGCCACACGAATCCCAGCGACCGATTAGGTCCCACAGAGTGGGCCTTCTCCGGGTCCCGTCAACTAAACAATGTCGGTTGGCGGGCCCCAGGGGAAGAGCCTTCTCTGTGGCGGCACCGGC
Source organism: Erythrolamprus reginae (assembly GCF_031021105.1). Taxonomy (NCBI): domain Eukaryota; kingdom Metazoa; phylum Chordata; class Lepidosauria; order Squamata; family Dipsadidae; genus Erythrolamprus; species Erythrolamprus reginae. The sequence continues at coordinate 18,137,798 of NC_091955.1, read as the reverse complement.
CCTCTGGAACCAACTCCCCCTGGAGATTAGAACTGCCCCTACTCTTCCTGCCTTCCATAAACTCCTTAAAACCCACCTTTGCCGTCAGGCATGGGGGAACTGAAACATCTTCCCCTGGGCATGTCTAATTTATGTATGGTATGCTTGTGTGTATGTCTGTTAGTATATGGGGTCTTTTTTAAATCTTTAATATTTTAAATTGTCAGATTATTTATGATTTGTTTCCACGTGTTGTGAGCCGCCCCGAGTCTTCGGAGAGGGGCGGCATACAAATCTAAGTAATAAATAAATTAAATAAATAAATAAATAAATGGCGGGTAACACGGTATATGCAAAAGGAGTAGAACTTGTTTCATGATGGCACTAAACTGTTTTCAACATTTATGTATTTTATTTATTTTATTTATTTATTTTGTCCAATACATAATACACATTGAAGATAAAGATATGTAATAATATAAGTAAAGAAAAGAATAGAAGATAAGATATAAAAGTATAGGTGAACATATTTGAAAGGAAGAAAAGATAAATGAGATAAGGAGAGACAATTGGACAGGGGACGGAAGGCATACTGGTGCACTTATGCACGGCCCTTATTTGTTCTCCCTACCATTCAAATTCCTTCTGTGATCAGATCTTTGGGTTTTCAAGCTTTACCTAGGTCTTAAGAAGAAGATGAAAATGTGGGCATTATAGTTAAACAGGTAAAGCTAATAGAAACTAAAGAAAGAAAACAGACAAATTGGAAACTGAAGGAAAAAAAAAAATAGAAAGATAAATAGAAAATAAAAATATATTAAAGAAAGGGATATAAATGTTTGTGTGTGTTATTCTTGCATTGTTACATTCAAATACATGTGTGTCTGTGTGTGTGTGTGTGTGTGTGTGTGTGTAACGTTTTTGCCTGTGTCTGATTCTAGAGGAGTTGTACTCATCTGTTTCCTAGACAAGGAGACAGCATTGTCTGAAGATGCTTCTGTGGCCATGTGACATTTGTTTGTTTGTTTGTTTGTTTGTTTGTTTGTTTGTTTATTTATTTATTTATTTATTTATTTAGATTTGTATGCCGCCCCTCTCCGCAGACTCGGGGCAGCTCACAACAAAGTGAAAAAAAAACAATTTACAACAAATCTAAATTTCTACTAAAAACATTTAAAAACCCCATTTTCTAAACACACATACATACACACATACCATTCATAAATTTTATATCCCCGGGGGAGATGTCTCAGTTCCCCCATGCCTGACGACACAGGTGGGTCTTAAGGAGCTTACGAAAGGCAAGGAGAGTAGGTGCAGTTCTAATCTCCGGGGGGGAGTTGGTTCCAGAGGGTCGGGGCCGCCACAGAGAAGGCTCTTCCCCTGGGGCCCGCCAACCGACATTGTTTAGTTGACGGGACCCGGAGGAGGCCCACTCTGTGGGACCTAATCGGTCGCTGGGATTCGTGCGGCAGCAGGCGGTCTCGGAGATATTCTGGTCCAGTGCCATGAAGGGCTTTAAAGGTCATAACCAACACTTTGAATTGTGACCGGAAGTTGATCGGCAACCAATGCAGACTGCGGAGTGTTGGTGAAACATGGGCATACCTAGGTAGGCCCATGACTGCTCTCGCAGCTGCATTCTGCACGATCTGAAGTTTCCGAACACTTTTCAAAGGTAGCCCCATGTAGAGAGCATTACAGTAGTCGAACCTCGAGGAGATGAGGGCATGAGTGACTGTGAGCAGTGAGTTCCGGTCCAGATAGGGTCGCAACTGGTGCACCAGGCAAACCTGGGCAAACGCCCCTCTCGCCACAGCTGAAAGATGGTTCTCTAATGTGAGCTGTGGATCGAGGAGGACACCCAAGTTGCGGACCCTCTCTGAGGGGGTCAATAATTCCCCCCCCCCAGGGTAATGGACGGACAGATGGAATTGTCCTTGGGAGGCAAAACCCACAGCCACTCCGTCTTATCCGGGTTGAGTTTGAGTCTGTTGACACCCATCCAGGCCCCAACAGTCTCCAGACACCGGCACATCACTTCCACTGCTTCGTTGACTGGACATGGGGTGGAGATGTAAAGCTGGGTATCATCAGCGTACTGATGATACCTCACCCCATGCCCTTGGATGATCTCACCCAGCGGTTTCATGTAGATATTAAATAGCAGGGGGGAGAGGACCGACCCCTGAGGCACCCCACAAGGGAGAGACCTTGGAGTCGACCTCTGACCCCCCACTAACACCGACTGTGACCGACCGGAGAGGTAGGAGGAGAATCACTTTTACCTTCCCACTGAAGTGGTACCTATTTATCTACTTGTATTTGCATGCTTTTGAACTGCTAAACTAGCAGAGTTGGAGCAAGAATGGGAGCTTTTCGTGTCAGTGGTGGGTTGCTCCTGGTTCGGACCAGTTCTTAGAACCAGTAGCGCCAGCAATAGGAGGCTCCACCTACCTGCTCAGGAGGCTCCACCCACTCACCCAGCATGGTCTTCCCACCTGTCCAGGGTGCTTCTGTGCATGTGCAGAAGCTTCTATGCTCACGCTCATGAGCATGCACCAATAGTAAAGGATTTTAGAACTCACGACGACTATACATCATATGGTATTTGAGTCTCAAAGGTTGGTCGACAAGCCAGAATATAGGAAAGTTATCCAAGTCATTCTTCTGATTAGCTACTTATATGTCTGTTTTAATTATTAAGATATCGCTTGGTTTCACAATTAATCGACAGAGCAGCTTTTTCCCAGAGTTGGGGGTGCTCCATTGCTGGGGGTTTTCAGAAAAAACTCGACAACCATTTGTCTGGGTAAGTATAAGTTCTCCTGCCTTGCGTAGGAAGTTGAACTAGAAGACCTCTGAAGCTATTCTATTCTGTTCTGTTCTATTCTATTCCCATATCATCTTTTTCCAGATCATTATTATACTGTATCATTTTAAAATCCATGTTCAAATTAATTTCAACCTTGTCTGGAAGAATTTGTTTCTCTTGCATAATATAATTTACATACAATCTATTTATAATGGCAGACATTTTTATAATTAAATTCTGAGTCCATTGCTCAAAAATATCCTTCAATATATCACTATTCAATGTTAGTGTATTTTGCTCCATTCTCTGTTAGCAAATTTAAGAGGACTTCTATTTAAATGTAATCTTTCATTCCTTCTAGTTCCCTCTCTTGCCCAACTATCAAAATACTATCCAATCATTTTACCCCAGAACCTATGGGGAGGATTCTTATAATTAAGTTAAAAATCTCATTGGACCCTCAGACCCCTTATAACTTTTTTAAAACAGCACTCTTATCACCCTTTTGTCATTTTTTGCCCCCTTGAAAAATAATTTTTTAGAAAAATAATTTTTTCTAATTCCTTAAAATCATACTTATAACTTCTCTCACTAACAACTGCAGGAAACTGACTGCAGACAATGCATAAGACCTGCCCTGCTAAAGGTTTTTAATGTTTAATGTTTGAAAACTAGTAAAAATTAATTCCAACATGATTAAAAGATACCCTGTTTTCTCCAAAACAAGACATCCCTTGATAATAAGCCCACTTGCAATAAGGCCAAGGGTTTATTTCAGAGTTCAAAAAAATATATGACAGATTCTTATTTTTGGGGAAAACATGGTAAGCTTCAGGTGAGATTTTTATCCATAAAGGTCATATAATCATTGTGAGCTTAGATGGGATCCTTTAACTCCCAGTCATTCACACCCAACCAACATCAAAAACTTTAGTTCCTGTAATCAACCTGCAAAGAGAGACTACAAAAATACATGCGAGCTATCTTACAATTTCTCCTTTTTTCAGAAAGATTTCTTCAGTCTGGGTCCACAAATTATCTGTCTTAATTTTGTACCAGCTCCCTCAGGGAGGTTTAGTTCACTGTGTGTTCACCAGACGTTTCCAAATACAGTGTTCCCTCAATTTTCGTGGGGGATGCGTTCCGAAACCGCCCGCGAAAGTCGAATTTCCGCAAAGTAGAGATGCGGAAGTAAATACACTTTTTTTTTGGCTATGAACAGTATCACAAACCTTCTCTTAACACTTTAAACCCCTAAATTGCAATTTTCCATTCCCTTAGCAACCATTTAGATTATTACTCACCATGTTTATTTATTAAAGTTTATTTTAAAAATATTTATTAAAAGCAGACGAAAGTTTGGCAATGACATATGACATCATCGGGTGGGAAAAACCATGGTATAGAGAATAAACCCGTGAAGTATTTTTTAATTAATATTTTTGAAAAATATGGTATAGACTTTTCGCGAAGTTCGAACCCACAAAAATTGAGGGAACACTGCAGTTCTAAAATTTTTACAGATGCTACAACACGCTGCTTCAGTTCATTCTTAACTTTAAAACGTATTTGTATTTATGTCTGATAAACAATATCCTTGAATAATTGGAGTATAGCAGTAGTGGGCAGCCAAAAATTTTAATGCTACACTGTGGGGCTTATTTTGTGGGTGTGGCTTTATGGTCATGTGACTGGGTAGGAGTGGCTTGCTGGCCATATGACCAGGTGGGAGTGGCTTGAACAATCATCGTTCAAGTGAACTGTTAAGTCCTCGACTTATAACCTCAGCATTGTCGCCCTCTGGGGGTGACAATTAGCTTCGTGTTTCCCGCGCTCTCCTTCCTGGGTCACTCCCTGCCTCAGGCTGGGTAGCTAGGCAAATGGGTGCCAATCAGCTGTTGAGAAAATATGGGGGAGGAAATGGGCCCCCTGTAACCCCTAGTCTTCCTGACGCTTTCTGAGGACGAAGAGGAGGAGGGGATGGTCAGCTGGAGCTGGGCACACAAGTTCATTTATGTTGTGAGCCGTCCCTGAGTCCTTGAAGAGGGGCGGCATAAAAATCCAATAAATAAATAAATAAATTTCCACTGGTGGAACTGTATTCCACCCCATCCTGCCTGCTGCCCACCCCTGGAATATAGGTATCATTTTTTTCAAAGCCACTTGTTGGAATCACAGTTCACCTTCAAATAAGACAATAGTATTTTGATCACTTGGAAATTTCAAGTAAATTATGTTGGTGTTTTAGCACTAATGAGAACTAGGCAATGTAATTTATTCTCATGTTGTTACATTCGCAAAAAAAATGCCTGTTTGATTGTCTCTTTATATAAGGAGATAAATGCAACTAAAATAAAATGCTAGATAAAAAATGTTATGGAGCTTCATCCAACTGGCGGAGGCTAAATGTCCTAAACCCCAATGAGTGCCACCAAACGTAGCAATGCAGGTAAAGTTGGAAAAGAGCATCGGTTAATAAATAAGACAATCAGCAAGGCAATTCTTTGGCTTAGAATTCTTTATATAAGTTGAGGTAATGAAGCATGTACTAAACGAATTAATTGTGATAACTAAGGTGGCCACTTTCTCTTTATCTCTTTAATTCTGTGCATAATTATTTTGGACTTTACAAATGAAGAAGAACATTGTTCACTTCTAACTGTAATGTCACCAAATTACTAAAATGTGTTGGCCTTCTCCGGGTCCCGTCGACTAAATAATGTCATTTGGCGGGCCCCAGGGGAAGAGCCTTCTCTGTGGTGGCCCCGGCCCTCTGGAATCAACTCCCCCCGGAGATTAGAACTGCCCCCACCCTCCTTGTCTTTCATAAAATACTCAAGACCCACCTATACCGCCAGGCATGGGGGAGTTGAGACACTTTTCCCCCAGGCTCTTTATATTTTATGTTTGGTATGTATGTGCTGTTTTGTTTTTAAATATGATAGGGTTTTATATGCTTCTTTTTTAATATTAGATTTGTTTTGCTATAATATTGTTTTTTATTATTGTTGTGAGCCGCCCCGAGTCTTCGGAGAGGGGCGGCATACAAATCTAATAAATTATTATTATTATTATTATTATTATTGTTGTTGTTGTTGTTGTTGTTGTTGTTTTTCTGTCAGAATTCACCTCTCATCAGTTGACCTCACTTATAGTAGAGAATCTCCTATGTGACAGGAAGTTTTAAAAAATGTCACCAGGAGTGTTATGTGGTCCGTCATCATTTCTTTTGTGAGCCCCAAAGTGGATAGGGCTAAATAAATATTTTAGTTTTCAAAAGTTTGGAATTGATACAGGCTCCTGCAGAGCCTCTGGCCACAACCTTGAATCAGAGAGAGATTAAAATCCTGGACAGGACTGCACTTATGCAATCCTGACCCATTGGCCCTGACCCCTGATACTCCATGTGGTTCATGAAGGAACTGAGGGTGTTGAAAAGGGTCAAGAGATGGCTACAGTGCTACGGGAGGAAAACAAAGAATGAATCAGACAAAAAAGAGGTTCTGTCTGATTAGGGCCTGCCTTGTGGCAGTAAGAGTGGTGGAATGTAAGTATTGCTCCATGCTTATTGCATTTACAGAATGTCACCCAGCTGGTCCTATTCAGCATGGTCTCTCTTTGGGAAGGTGGCTCAGATGATCTCATCTTCAGGGGTATGTGAGTGAATTGTGCAACACAGGCAAGTGACAGTCATGGCTATCAGAGCCATTGTACAACTGTATTGGTGTACCGATTGCAACCTTTTCTAGATCATGAGATTAGTCACTCATGCTCTCATCATCTCCCACTTGGATTATTGTGCTCTAAGCTTTAGTATTGTTCCAAATGTGGCCTCTTTCTCCTCTGTAAGGTTTGAGAACTGTTCCCTATAGTTCACACAGAGATCGCATTCTACTGGTTTAGACCCGTTCAGGCGAACTGGTAGCAGTGACCTGAGGGTGGGTCCACTTCCCTGCCCCACCCCACCCCAGCTTTATGCTGCCCTATTTATTTTATTTATTTCATTTATTTATTTATTTATTTTGTCCAATACACAATGAGGGTTTTAGTGGGTATATATCAATATACACATAGTAAAATACATGATGAAGGTTATAGAGGAGATACTCATAGTAAAATATATCTAAGAAATAATAGAAAAGAAGATATAGGAATAGAATATATCAATGAAAGAAAAGAAGAAGAGATATAGGAATAGAAGAAAGGTATAGGAGATATAGGAGAGCAATAGGATAGGGGACGGAAGGCACTCTAGTGCACTTGTACTCACCCCTTACTGACCTCTTAGGAATCTGGATAGGTCAACCATAGATAATCTAAGGGTAAAGTGTTGGGGGTTTGGGGATGATACTATGGAGTCCGGTAATGAGTTCCACGCTTCGACAACTCGGTTGCTGAAGTCATATTTTTTACAGTCAAGTTTGGAGCGGTTAATATTAAGTTTAAATCTGTTGTGTGCTCTTGTGTTGTTGTGGTTGAAGCTGAAGTAGTCGCCGACAGGCAGGACGTTGCAACATATGATCTTGTGGGCAATACTTAGATCTTGTTTAAGGCGTCTTAGTTCTAAACTTTCTAGGCCCAGGATTGAAAGTCTAGTCTCGTAGGGTATTCTATTTCAAGTGGAGGAGTGAAGGGCTCTTCTGGTAAAGTATCTTTGGACATTTTCAAGGGTGTTAATGTCTGAGATGCGATATGGGTTCCAAACAGATGAGCTGTTTCTGCATGTTTTTAAGCTGTGCACATGCATGCAAGCCACGGGCACCAGCAAAGCATATGCACAGAAGGTCATGCGCATATGTGGACGCTCACATTTGTGAACCGGTAGGGAAGCTAAGTGAATACAAGCTCTGAGTTTGCAGGAAAATTATTCCAGGCCAGCAAAGTAGAAGCTGTTCCCTCCATTGCGCAGGCTAAGACAGGGAGTTCTGTGCAAGCATAAGCATTTCTCCTGATTATAAAGAAGGTAAAATAAAAATAATCAGATCACTCTGAAGGGCAATTGTCAGTGCTCAAAAGTGCATCCTTGCTACTCTGCTGCTGCTATAAGAATCCACAAGGCTCCCATTTTAATGTGCAGTTTGCATCTCATGCTAGGAATCTTATTTCTCTCTCCTTCTCTTTCTCTGGCAAACATTTTGTGCATGGATTGTTCCCTAATTATGTATACATTGGCTTAGATGCAGCATTCTACCTTTGTGCATAACACACTGGGAGCATAAATTCCAGTTTTTAACTTCCCACCTATTTTCTCCTTCATTTATGTTTTGCATCAGAGAGCAGCTGTCTCTGCCTAGTAGGTATCGAAGGGCTGGAGTTGCTGAATGTGATAAGATGAATCCCATCCTCAGCCACAGTAATAGAAATGAGACTATCAAGAAAATGAAAGTGACAAGTTCATTTTTATAAAAAAAAAAAAGTCCAAAAGAGATTTTTAAGCCATTTCTTGCAGATATTGTCTTTTCTCTAATCTTCACCAACCATTCCACCGCGGTAGATATTGTCAAATCTTTCCATCCACAAAGACGGTTTTGTAGACAGTTAGCACTCACCCCTCTCCTAGAAGAATGAAATATTTTAGAAAATATTTTAAAAGGCAGAACAACCTTGGATGAGAAAAGGAGAAACATACTATTGGAAAGCAGCCACGACTGTTATCAATAGCCCCAGAAAGACTGGGCCATTCTCAGTGAAGGGCTACCAATTTTTTTACTACCACACTGTGGCTTATGCAGGATGCCCTGCATTTTCTTTCAACATCTTTCAGTGCAAATTGGGTTCTCTGGGGTGGCACTCCATTTTTGCTACCCCACTGCGTTCCCCTCATCAGGGCAGCAGTCCACCCCTGGCCCTTCTGTCCGCAAAACAAAAGGCCATCAGTCCGCAGGGTAATAGGATTAGCCATCACTCAAAATGCAAACCAGGACAAAGCCATTAAGCCATAATAGGAATTGGTCAAGACCATTTCAGAACACAAGCCTCATAATAATAATAATAATAATAATAATAATAATAATAATAATAATAATATTTAATAATAATTTAATAATAATGTTCTGTCTGGGTGCCCCCAGACTTCAACACCAACTGGAAAAAGCATCCAGACACGCTGGTAAAAGCAAAAGCACTTTATAGTTTGAAAAATAAACACAGAGAAAAACCTGTTCTTCCCAACAGGCAGGCTATGAGACTTCACAGCAGAGTCCTGATGGCCAGACAATACAGCAGACTTCTTGCTGGCACACCCACCACTGTAGAGAATAAGACCCACACCTTTCCCCCCCAAGGTTTCAGTATTCAAAGTCACAAACCAGAATTCCAAGACGCCAAAGATCACAGCCAGGTCCCAGGACTCCCAAAGATAATACTCCACAAGCCAGGAAGGGTGGGTCTGCCTTTTCAGCCTTTCCAGAGAGCACCACACCCAAACCCAGCTGTTGCCTCTTTAGTGCTGAAAGTACCTGGCTAATTGTCCCCTTCGTTGTGTTGCTCTTCTCTGCCGGAGATCTATGATTGCTTGTGCATTTTCATCTAAGGAATCCAGGCTGCTTGCTGGGGAGAGCTCCCCCGCGGGGGACTCTGGCTGTCCTCCCTCTCCCTCAGCCTGAGATTCCTCCTCCCCTTCTGCCTGAACCTCCTGTTCCTCATCCTCCCCCTCTGAGCAGGAAGCCGGCAGAGGATCAGCCGTTCCCTGAGGGGCCTCAGACGGAATCACAACAAATAATAATTTATTAGATTTAATAATAATAATTTATTAGATTTGTATGCTGCCCCTCTCCGAAGACTTGGGGCAGCTCACAATATAACAGCAATACAATATAAATACAAATCTAATGTTAAAAACTTTAAAAAACTAATTTAAAATACATTGTTATAAAACCCTATCTGTTACACAATCATACACACTCAGTCTGACTGAACATAAACATAATAAAGGTCAGCAAAAAAAGGAGGGGGGAGATTAATCCCCCCATGCCTGGCGGCAATTATATCATTACATCATCACCCTCCAAGTTTCAACCAAACCTGGGAGCTCAGATAAAGTTAGCTATGATCCCTTGATAGACCCATGGGAGTCTGACAACAACAAATAGAATACATGTCCTTGCCACAGGAACAGGAAGCTCAAGGGCAAGGCCCAAGAAAGGTTATAAATACCTCTCACTCCACTCCACGTGCTCTGTTGCCCAGGACCTAAAAGCCATGTGGTCCTGTTCACCAATCAACCATCTTTCTAATCAGTCTCCATGTTTCCAGCATCTTTCTCCTTACTCGGAACTGAACCCGATGGCTTTTTCTTCCAAAAGTTTCTTCTGACATCCATTTGTGCTAATCTGACTATAGAATGCTAAGGTTCTTTGCTAGATGGCTGTACCTGAAGTCGGATTATAACTATTCTTTTTTTTTAAAAAAAATGTGAATATATATTTGTGAGCTGTATAGGCTTGTCTAGTTCAAATACAAAGCATATGTCTATCATAAACAGTCCCAGCCTGGAAAAAAGACCATGAATAATTCATTCATTCCAGATACTGAAACATACCTGGGCTGGGGGGGGGGGATTTTGCAGTAGACTATATCAGGCCAACTAAGCTTCAGAGGGACAGATGCAGTTTTTTCTTTCACATAATGTTTTCCATGTTTATTTTGCATTCTTTCCAAGATTTCATCTAACTGTTTATGTAATTTGACAAAAACTTCCCTCCCAGCCTGTGTGAGCACTAGTCATTTTCAAAAATAAAATATTAAGTACAGTCTTAAACTATTAAAATGACATGCATTCAGTTTGAAAGAAGGAACGAAGGTGCATTAGATCAGGTGGAAAAAATTGAGCTATAATAGTTTTCTGTCAAAATATATTTGATTTGCAAATAGAATTTGCTTATTATATCTCATTGTGACTTGCCTTGAGAATATTTGAGTTGAATACCAGAGTTGAATTCAAAACCTTATTTACCTAAGGGTTTATTCACTGATCTTTGATTATTATTTGTTCATAGAATAATTTTAAAAGAAGAAAAAAACCTGTAGAAATCACCTAGGTTTAGAATGCTTGTATGGTTGAACAAATAAGAATAATTATGATTTTTATTAGTAACATTGAAATACAGATAACATTGGAAAATTGTGAACATTAATCCTTCCCAGTATTCCATTGAGACTGAATTTCAATAACTTAATTTTATATTGTATGCAATGTTTGGATTTTAATTCCAAACCTAATTTGCCAAATGGCATTGTATTTTTCCCTGAGGTATCTCTCCATAAGACAGTGATAATTTCAAAGTAGCATTGTGTTTAAGCCCTGGGCAATTATCAAAGATTTGCATTTGGGGGAAATCAATAATCAACTCTGAAGACTTTCTGATTATTTATTTCCAAGATAGAATTCATGGGAGCATGACAATACTCCCAGGAATATCAAACATATGAGTCATAAATATCCATTTATTATGCAAGTAAGCAGAAGGTCTGAATTAAAACTTATTTATATAATTTTGTGTGGTTTTGTCTTGATCTACCTGGAGCATGTTTTCAAATTCAATTTAATAAATTACAAAGCAATAAATCAACAAAAATATTTGATGTTCGATGATCAAAAGTCTGCAAACAGAGAACAAAATGAATAAACAATTAACACTGGGTACCAATCTTCGAGTGGGTGCTTTGTTTCATAATGGAATTATAATAAGTAAAGCCCTTCTGTAATAGCATTTTATAAAACTATTGTCGCTTTGCTTCTAAGAACAATCAAAGTAATCACATTGCCTCATTTCTCAACAGGCACTTGAAGAATGAAGAAGCTCATTCAAAGACTTTTCAGATATTTAGAACTATTCCTGGTTTGGTCAAGGCTGTGAAGTGACATGAAGCAACATATTGAGGTTAAAAGCATTGTCTTTCATTTTGAAAAAATGCATATTGCCTTGATGGCACTAATAAGCTTTTCACGATGAATCAAACTGGCCTTGCACAGGCCCATTGAAACAAAAAATGCTTGGGGGAAATAATGATTCCCCCCTCCCAGGCATGTGATTCATCAATCAATAAGATAGTATGGGATTATTTCTTAGTCTCATCCTAAGGATATAGATTTCACTCAGATGAATATCATCTGGATATAGATTTCACTCAGATGACTTTCATTGTGGTTTTGAGAATTTACTTTCTAAAACAAATATAGAAGATAAAAAATGTCTGTTGTCCCTTCTTGAGAGAAAGCGTTTTGGTCCATTGAACGAGAAGACTTGATTGGATCTTAAAGAATACATGGCATCGGACCAGAATATCTCCGGGACCGCCTTCTGCCGCACGAATCCCAGCGACCGGTTAGGTCCCACAGAGTTGGCCTTCTCCGGGTCCCGTCGACTAAACAATGTCATTTGGCAGGACCCAGGAGAAGAGCCTTCTCTGTGGCGGCCCTGACCCTCTGGAACCAGCTCCCCCCAGATATCAGAGTTGCCCTTACCCTCCTTGCCTTTCGCAAGCTCCTTAAAACCCACCTCTGTCGTCAGGCATGGGGGAATTGAAATTTTCCCTTCCTCCTAGGCTTATAGAATTTATACATGGTATGCTTGTTGGTATGATTGGTCTCTTAAATTGGGTTTTTTTAGATTACTTTTTAATATTAGATTTGTTACATTGTTTTCTTTATTGTTGTTAGCCACCCCGAGTCTTCGGAGAGGGGCGGCATACAAATCTAATAAATAAATAAACAAACAAACAAACAAATAAATAAATACTGAGGCAGTTAGCTTCTTTAAATCTCTTTATTCTCAGCAGCAGGAAAGATCATTGCAATAGTAACTTCAGCTCTAGACGCGACTGACTGAAACAGTGTCAGCTCGCCCTTTTTATACTTTCATCTTCCCGTTTAAACGCAACTGTCACTTTCTCAACCAATCATCGTTCAACAATACACATTCAACTATTTACATTGACTTAATACATATTCAACAGATCTCATACAGGGATAAAATCCAACAGGTTCTGACATGTTCTGGAGAACCGGTAACAGACATTTTGAGTAGTTCAGAGAACCAGTTGTGTAAATTTTGAGTAGTACGGCGAACCAGCAAATATCACCTCTGGCTGGCCCCAGAGAGGGAAGGGAATGTAGATTTTGCAGTATTTATTTTAATTATTATTTATTTTATTAATCAGATTTGTATGCCGCCCCTCTCCGCAGACTCGGGGCGGCTCACAGCAATAATAATACAATGTAAACAAATCTAATATTTAAGTTAATTTAAAAAAACCCAATTTAGAAACCATACTAGCATACTATGCATAAATTTTATAAGCCTAGGGGGAGGGAAAATGTCAATTCCCCCATGCCTGACGACAGAGGTGGGTTTTAAGGAGTTTATGAAAGGCTAGGAAGGTGGGGGCAACTCTGATATCTGGGGGAGTTGGTTCCAAAGGGTCGGGGCCGCCACAGAGAAGGCTCTTTCCCTGGGTCCCGCCAAATGACATTGTTTAGTTGACAGGACCTGGAGAAGACCCACTCTGTGGGACCTAACTGGTCGCTGGGATTCGTGTGGCAGAAGGCGGTCCCGGAGATATTCTGGTCCGGTGCCATGAAGGGCTTTATAGGTCATAACCAACACTTTGAATTGTGACCGGAAACTGATCGGCAACCAATGCAGACTGCGGAGTGCTGGTGTGACATGGGCATATTTGGGAAAGCCCATGATTGCTCTCGCAGTTGCATTCTGCACGATCTGAAGTTTCTGAACACTTTTCAAAGTTAGCCCCATGTAGAGAGCGTTACAGTAGTCGAGCCTCGAGGTGATGAGGGCATGAGTGACTGTGAGCAGTGACTCCTGGTCCAAGTATCCTTCCCTTGGAGTGGAGAGGGAATGTAGATTTTGCAGTATCCTTCCCCTGCCATGCTCACCAAGCCATAACTACCAAGCCACACCACGCCCACCAAGTCATGCCCACAGAACTGTAGCAAAAATTTGGATTTCATCACTGATCTCATATAATACCTGAGCAGCATTTGCTTGATCTTTTTGGGCTGCCCATGGCTCTCTTCTTTCTCTCCGAACCCTCTCCAGAAACCAAGTCAGATTGTTAACAAATAGAGTTAAACCCCTTTTTTTCTCACAAGTTTCCTCCTAACGCTTCCAGCATCTATCCCTAAGTTTCCATTTGTTAAAGAAAACAATTGTATGTGACAATGACCTTGGGAGATAAGAGGAAGAGCTGCAGCCTAGACAATGGTTTAATAAATGAAGTTTGAGTCCAAAGGAGGAGAGGGTGATGAAAGTTCCTCAAAGAAAGTTTCTCAAAGAGAGAAAGATCCTCCAGAGATTTCCAGAATGTAAAAATGAGGTAGAGAAGGAATACTTTCAGACTTGTAAGATTCTGTTTCTGTGACCTGACAATAAAGATAGAGGTAATGGGTCAGGAGTGTTGTTTTTGTCTATTCTACCAAGAATAGAATGACTTACTGGTATAGCCAGTTATAATATAAAATAAAGACTTCATCGAAGCTCTAAACTTCTACTGTAGTGTAATCACAGAGAGTTATGGTTGGTGTCATCAACAGCGGCATAGTCATATAACATTAATTTAAGCATGATAAATAATTTACCTAGAAACAGAGTTGCTTGTACTTCAGATATTCCAACTCCTAAGGGAATGAATTTCTCAATACCCAACTATTTCAGTTTTTTAGCAATTATTGTTGCATGTGCATAGCATTATATGTTAATACGCCTGTTGTTCCACTAAATCCAACAAGCTTAAGGCAAGTCAGAGGACCAAACATAGAAACATAGAAGACTGACGGCAGAAAAAGACCTCATGGTCCATCTAGTCTGCCCTTATACTATTTTCTGTATTTTATCTTACAATGGATATATGTTTATCCCAGGCATGTTTAAATTCAGTTATTGTGGATTTACCAACCATGTCTGCTGGAAGTTTGTTCCAAGCATCTACTACTCTTTCAGTAAAATAATATTTTCTCATGTTGCCTTTGATTTCCCCCCCAACTAACTTCAGATTGTGTCCCCTTGTTCTTGTGTTCACTTTCCTATTAAAAACACTTCCCTCCTGAACCCTATTTAACCCTTTAACATATTTAAATGTTTCGATCATGTCCCCCCCCCCCTTTCCCTTCTGTCCTCCAGACTATACCGATTGAGTTCATTAAGTCTTTCCTGATACGTTTTATGCTTAAGACCTTCCACCATTCTTGTAGCCCGTCTTTGGACCCATTCAATTTTGTCAATATCTTTTTGTAGGTGAGGTCTCCAGAACTGAACACAGTACTCCAAATGTGGTCTCACCAGTTGCAATATTTGTTAAAGAAGGAGGAGGAGGAGGAATTCTAGATTTTTATTACTACAGCACTACATCTCCTCAGCACATCTTGGTTCAACCCTATTGAAATAGTCCTGAAAATTATTCATAACTGAAAAAGTAAGATATAACAAAAATATATTTTTAATTCAAGCAATAATAAATGAAATACCAGAAGATTATAACTATATAAATCATTCAATAAGCTTTACATGAGTTAAAAATATGTGTGGAAGATTGTATATAATTAGCAGGAAATATCACCAACATGAAAACCTTTTCCACCAAGTAAATTCAGTATCATCATCATCATCATCATCATCATCATCATTTCAACAATACAACATAGCAAACAAGATCACTATGCTGGATTTCATATTTCATCACCAGTTGGGTGCTTCCCAAGCACCTAGGACTGTGTGATATAGTGGCGAATTATGTGTGCAGATCCCAGTAAAGCGGCCAATTGATAGATGGAGATTTTGCCAATTCACCAAGAGTGCCAAGGACCACTGGAACCAGTTTTAATGGCTTATGCCAGAGTTGTTGCAGCTCGATGATCAGATCTTCGTATTTCACAAATTGCTCTAACTGCTTCTCCTCAATTTTGCTGTCTCCTGGGATTATTGTTCTGTCTGTTTCTTTACAGAGTCTGCAGTTTGGATCATCTGTCGATTTTTCAGTTCTAGCTTTGATAGCATTCGTTCTAAGGGCCTGTTCTTGTGCAGCCAGTATTAGTCCATCTGTCTCCTTTTTGAGTGTTCCATTTACAAGCCGTGACCATGTCTTTTCTTTATCCAATTTGCCTTCAATCTTCTCCAAGAACTGACCATGCAATGCTTTGTTCCTCCAGCTGTCCATACGACATTGAGTTACAGTTTTTCTGTACTGGTCCTTAGTTTGCTTCACCTTGAGAAGCTTCCTATTGTTGACCTCTATCTATGCTGACTCTGCTCTCCTTCACATAGTCAGTTAATGCATGCTTCTCTTGTTCCACTTTCTGCCTCACTTGCAAAAGTCCTCTGCCACCTATTTTCCTTGGTAAATATAGCTTATAAATAAACATCACTGCGGGGGTGTAGTGCATGATGGGTCATCATTCATTTTCTGGTTTTCCTGTCCAAGTTGTCCAGCTCTGCTTGACTCCAGTTCACTATGCCAGCTGTGTACCTAATGACAGGTATGGCCCAAGTATTTACAGCCTTGATAGTGTTGCCACCATTCAGTTTTAATATATATTATTAAATAAAACATTATTATTATTATTATTATTATTATTATTATTTTGAATATTTTTGAAAAGTGTCACCACTGACTAGTGCTAATGGGTGATATGGGTTGCTGCCGGCATCCTAGGTATCAACTAAGTATCTTCTTAAAATATATGATTTTCCAAGTAGCACAGTTTTATGCAGTTCCCATGGTATTATTGCAGGAAGCTGCAATTTCTTGATGTGTTTTGTTAAATTTGACAGTGGGTATCATTGTTACATGTTTCATCCATAACCATATAGTTTCAATGGCCAAATTACAAAAAGGTGATATTTTGTAATTTTTTTCCATTTCTTTTTCTTTGATTCTGGCATCTCAAGGTACAGCAATATCAATAAACTGTATGCTTCAGCCCTCGACAGCTGTGATAACTGGCATGTTGTGTTTCAAACGATGATCTGTCTGTATTTGAAAGTCCCACAAGATCTTCACCATCTCATTTTCAGTAACTTTTTCCACTTTGTGCTCCCATGACCTTTTGGATACAGGTATGTTATACACTGCTCGAAAAAATAAAGTAACTCCAAGTATTCAATGAGAATATTTCATTCATTCAGATCTAGGATGTGTTATTTGAGTGTTTCCTTTATTTTTTTGAGCAGTATATTTTTTACATAATGACCAGTGGAATAATTTAGCAACTCAATTATGTCTAACTTTGTATTCCGTTTGCACAATTTTGCTGCTTTCACATATTAAGTGTGAAACAGTTTCAACTTTCTTGTTGCGAAGTTGGCGGTTTGGATTGTCAGTGGATTTTTGTATATTCATTTTCATGGCATTAGTTTGTAATGCATGTTCTTGAGCAGTGTTTATTGTTGTTGTTGTTGTTGTTGTTGTTGTTATTATTATTATTATTATTATTATTATTATTATTATTATTATTATTATTATGTCAATACAACCCAGCAAACAAGATCACTATGCTGGATTTCATATTTCATCACCAATCGGACGCTTCCCAAGCACCTAAGACTGCGTGATGTAGCGGCAAATTATGTTTGCCGATCCCAGTAAAGCGGTTTTTTGCAATTAACAGATGGAGATTTTGTCAATTCCGACGGTTTTCAAATGTCCGCAGAGATCCTTTGGCACTGTGCCCAGCGTGCCAAGTACCACTGGGACCACTTTCACTGGCTTATGCCAGAGTCGTTGCAGCTCGATTTATTATTATTATTATTAGTAGTAGTAGTAGTAGTACAGTGGTACCTCGAGATACGAGTTTAATTCGTTCCGGACCTGGGCTCTTAAGTCGAGCAGCTCTTATCTCAAACGACTTTTCCCCATAGGAATTAATGTAAATAATTTTAATTGGTTCCAGCCCTCAAAAAACTCACAAAGTTAGTCTAAATTATGCAGAAAGACAAGTTTTTAATGAAGAAATGTACATGTACATATAAATGAATAATGAAGTTTCTTTCACTTAACTTGTAAACTTTCTTAAACTTTTAAATTTACATATGTTCAACTTCTCTGCCACCCAATCCTGTAGGACAGAGGTCCCCAACCCTTTTTGCACCAGGGACCGGCTTTAAGCGATCAAGAGAGGAATGGGTGAATGAATGGACGGAGGGTGGGAAGGAAGGAAAGAGGGAAGGGACAGGAACAGAGGAAGGAAGCAAGGAAACTTATGAAAGGGGAGAGTAAGAGAGGAATGAGTGAAGGGAGGGAGGGAGGGAAGAAGGTGGGAAGGAGAAAGAAAAGAAGAAATAGAGGAAGGGAAGGTAAAAGAGAGAAAGAAAAAGAGCTAACTTCCGCGTTCAGCTTCAGGAGACAGCTGCGAAGCCGTGCGCGTGTTTTAAAAGGTTGCAGCCGGCCTGGGGGGCTCGGGGGGGTGCTGGCAAGCCCCCCAGGCCGGCTGCAACCTTTTAAAACACGCGCGCCGCTTCGCAGCTGTCTCCTGAAGCCGAACGCGGAAGTTAGCGTTCGGCTTCAGGAGACAGCTCCTTGGCGCTCGTATCTCGAATTTGGGCTTGTAAGTAGAACAAAAATATCTCTCCCCTCCCAGCTCTTATCTCGAGTTGCTCGTAAGTAGAGCAGCTCTTATGTCGGGGTTCCACTGTAGTAGTAGTAGTAGTAGTAGTAGTAGTAGTAGTAGTAGTAGTAGTAATATTGTGACATAAATCTGGAACAAATATAACACTAATGGAATTTGAAATGTAGGCCTTTGTGAAAAGGCAGCAAATATTTCTGACAGTGGAAAATACTAACTCCCCTGTTAAATATTATGTTAAAAGAGATTTTTAAAAAAATATTCTGAGAGCTCAGCAATTGTGCAAGAAGCCTTCCGTTTATTCTGAATGGTTTCTGATTCCTTCTGGTAATATCAGCAAATGTTGATGGCTATGCACGACATAATACCATATGTGATATGATATAGAAATCCTTGAGAAACAACGTTTCACATAATCTCTTGTACAATTGTCCCACAACAAAGAGAACCTAGGCAGCCAGGCTGAGTCAAAAGGAGGGGTCAAAAGAGTTATCAGTCTTGAATCCACTCCACTGGACTTAAGAAAAGATATCTTAAGTCCAGCTCACTTTGAACTCTGTTGACTCTTATCTATTGCCAATTTGCTTTGACTTTTAGTAGTTCTGATTGATTGATTGCTTTTATTTGTCAGACATAAACAAGATAACAGATGTAAGTATAACATGGATATAAACATAGGAAATGGGTGCAGATAAATGGAAACAATAGGATAGGGATGGTAGGTATGCTAGTGCACTTATGCACGCCCCTTACAAATCTCTTAGGAATGGGGTGAGGGCCACAGTATACTATTTAATTATTTATTTATTTGTTGGATTTGTACGCCGCCCCTCTCCGTAGACTCGGGGTGGCTAACAACAGTTTAAGATTAAGGTTTAGGGAGTTTGAAGACATAATAACAGAGTCAAGTAGTTCACTGACCACACTATTGCTGAAGTCGTATTTTCTGCAATTTAGTTTGGAGCTATTTACCTTGAGGTTTTTTCTTTTTTTAAATAAAGTTTATTAATTAACAAAGGGTAAATGGGGAAAGGGAAGGAGGGGTACATAAATTTAAAAAGGGATAAGGGTATTTATTACATGGTATTGCATTTTGACGTATATATCTTACATTGTAACAACAATTCAGTGTTCACATTTATATCTTATTACTATCAATACTTCATTTTTCTAACTTATCTTATTATTTAAAAGGTAGTAATAACTAGTGATAAGGATAGTAAGAGACATATTTATAGAGAAGTGGTTAGGAAAATAGATTTACGATTTTATAAAGTATTTGTAAAATAATAAGGGAGGGAGAAAGGGAGGATCTGCCTAAGTAGCCGACATTATCAGGAGATACGACATGGTGTAATAATATGTTGATGGGTGTATCAGTAATATATCAGTAATGAGAATAAAAAAAGGAGAAAGGAAAGGAAATATATTTATATAAATATTGGAAAAGAGGAAAGGTGTAATTCGGTTGGTATAGAATAAGGTAAGTAATTAGATTATAATGTTATCGTGTGAACGGTTGTTTAATTGAGTTTAAGAAACAAGTAAAAAGAGTAATGTTGTCGGAATCAGGTTCTGGTCAAATTTTATTTTTTGTTTATTTATTTGTTAATTTATTTATTTATTTATTTTAAGTGTCGGTATTGAAATTATTTTATTAATCAATGGTATTTTGAGTTCAAAACGTTGCGAGGTAAGAGAAGTTATTGGGTTATAAAATAAAAGTTTGTATCTATTGTTTGCACTTGTATTATTGCAGTTTAAATTGAAGTAGTCATTGACAGGTAGAACATTGTGGCAGATACTTTTTTGTACTACGCTTGGGTCAGACCATAGGTGGGGTAGTTCTAGGTTGTCCAAGCCCAACATTTCAAGCCTGGTGGCATACGGTATTCTACTGTGAGCAGAGAAGTGGAGTACTCTTCTCATGAAAAATATCTGGACTCACTCAATTGTATTAATGTCCAATATACAGTGCAGATTCCAGGAAGACAAGCTGTATTCGAGAATTGGTCTAGCAAAGGTTTTGAATGCCCTTGTTTGCAGTACAATATTACCAGAGAAGAAGCTTTGCCAGATTAGGTTAACAACTCTTAGTGCTTTTTTGGCAATGCTGTTATAGTGAAGTTTGATGCTTAGATCATTTGAGATGAGTACTCTGAGGTCCTTGACAGAGTGAAGGTCATCTATGATGTCGTATCCCCTCAGCTTGTATTTGCTGTTCTGATTGTTGTTGCCAATTCTTCTAGAGCGTGTTAGCATGCAATAAACCTGTATTCATTTGAACCACCTTAACTCCTGATTTCCTCAGTGTGACAGAGAGGCAAGTTTTGTTAGAATAGAATAGAATAGAATTTTATTGGCCAAGTGTGATTGGACACACAAGGAATTTGTCTTGGTGCATATGCTCTCAGCGTACATAAAATAAAATATACATTTGTCAAGAATCACTCTTTTAGTAAAAATCGTTCAAGATAGAGCCAAGGATCAATAGATAGACAAATAACTTAAAAGTCTTTGAATCCTTCTATAGGAGTGGTGGGGGTGACGGGGTGTGTGTGTTATTTGGTGATGGGCACATGCACTGTGCACTGTTATATGTTTGTTTTCTGTAAACTTATAAAATCAATAAAATTTATTTTTTTTAAAAAAAGAATCATGTGGTACAGCACTTAATGATTGTCATAGGGGTCAAATAAGCAATGAAGAAGCAATATTAATAAAAATCTTAGGATATAAGCAACAAGTTACAGTCATACAGTCAACATGGGAGGAAATGGGTGATAGGAATGATGAGAAAAACTAGTAGAATAGAAGTGCAGATTTAGTAGAAAGTCTGACAGTGTTGAGGGAATTATTTGTTTAGTAGAGTGATGGCGTTCGGGAAAAAACTGTTCTTGTGTCTAGTTGTCTTGGTGTGCAGTGCTCTGTAGCGACGTTTTGAGGGTAAGAGTTGAAACAATTTGTGTCCAGGATGGGAGGGGTCAGTAAATATTTTCCCCGCCCTCTTTTTGACTCGTGCAGTATACAGGTCCTCAATGGAAGGCAGATTGGCAGCAATTGTTTTTTCTGCAATTCTGATTATCCTCTGAAGTCTGTGTCGGTCCTGTTGGGTTGCAGCACCAAACCAGACAGTTATAGAGGTGCAGATGACAGACTCAATGATTCCTCTGTAGAACTGAATCAGCAGCTCCTTGGGCAGTTTGAGCTTCCTGAGCTGGCGCAGAAAGAACATTCTTTGTTGTGCTTTTTTGATGATGTTAGCTAAGCATTCTCTCTTCATTGCCGACGTTTCAGCATGGTGATGATGTATGAAGTCCAAAAAGAGAAAAGAGGGGCTCTGGGATGTACAGGATTCAAGAATATCTACTTTGGTGTTGGTGGTGGTGAGAATTGGTAAAGGAACATAAAACAGCAACAAATCTAAAATAAGCAAATTTCAAAAGTAGAAATTGTTGCTGCAAATGATCTATGGCAGTCTCCTATTTCATGAGTCACTCAGGAGGACATTGTGAAGTTGGATGTCACTGTCTTATCTCACCTGCTATTCAATCCAATCCTGCATAAAACAATTAAAACAACATTAAAAAAAATTGCTACTAACCTGCCTTCCAATGAGCACCTGTATACTGCACAAGTCAAAAAGAGGGCTATAAAAATATTTACAGACAACCTCACATCCTGGACACAAACTGTTCCAACTCCTACTCTCAAAATGACACTATAGAGCATCGTACACTAGACACAAGAACAGTTTTTTTGATTGACCCACAGTCACCCAGCTGGCAATTTTTCATTTAATCCTTGTATAATATAATGGAGCCGGGGTGGCGCAGCAGGTAGAGTGCTGTACTGCAGGCCACTGAAGCTGACTGTAGATCTGTAGGTCAGCGGTTCAAATCTCATCACCGGCTCAAGGTTGACTCAGCCTTCCATCCTGCCGAGGTGGGTAAAACGAGGACCCGGATTGTGGGGGCAATATGCTGGCTCTGTTAAAAAGTGTGATTGCTGCTAACATGTTGTAAGCTGGCCTGAGTCTAAGGAGAAGGGCGGCATAAAAATCGAACCGAATAAATCGAATAAATTAGATAAATAAATAATAGCAAAAGGAGAGAGAAAAAAGACAAATGAGAAAAACAGAAAAAGAAACAGAGAAAAGTATAACTTTTATTCATCTATAACTATACACTCATAACTATAATAGATATTTTGAGATTTTGTTATTAAGATAATTTGTTTCCATTTGAAATCCTCTGAGACAGTTCCTGAATAAAACAAAGTAGTAAAGAAAGAATATTATTTTTGATACTGGAGAACCACCTGTACAATAAAAAATTCATAAATAACTAATGATAGTCATTAAAGTAAATAGACTAAAGAATGTCTGGTAAAATTCTGGTAGTCTGGGACCACAGATTAAATGGTTTGGCAGCTGTTCCTGCTCCTGCTTCCTATTCCTCCTCTTCTTCCTCTTCCTCTCCCTCTTCTTCCTGCTCCTCCTTCTCAGCCAAGGTTACTTAAATGCTATCTTCAGAATCACAAAGTTGAGGGGAAAATCCAGAAGAAAACTGCATAAAATCATTTACATGGAAGCTGCATGATATGTGGTAGTTAGTCCCTCAAAGTCAAGTTGAACTTTTTTGCTTTTTACTTTAAAAGACTCAGTCTAGGATAAATATGGGGCTTTCCAGAAATTTGCAGTGTTTTGCTTGACAAATAGCAGCTGCAATGAAATATCACTTTAGAAGTGTAACCCAAGGCTGCAATACAGAGAAGGTGAAAAATTAATTAGTTATCCAAGCAGACAGCTGAATTTGCTCTTACATAGCCCATGAACAAAAGTAAGGACACTGAAAGGACTTACATAAACCGTACTCACCCAAAATCTTCAACGGTGTTTTACAGCAGTTTCATTAGATTAAAAGTACTGATTGTAAAGATAATAATATGAATATAAATATGCAATCAGGTATATAATAAATTAGACCCAGATGGCAATTGGAATCCACAAATATTTCATTGTCCCATCTGCCTTCATCTGCTGAATTTTAAAATTCATTAGCAATGCTATTAAAAAATCATGGAACACTCTTTGTCAGAGAAATGACTTTACTGTTGAAAATAGATTTTTAGATTCACACAATTGTGTAATGGTATGACTCTAAAAACAAGACATGCCTATTTGTATTCCTGAAAAAAATCTACTGCATATAATCATTGTTGTGACAAATGAATACTGCATGCGTTTAAAGTATGTACAATAGGAACTTAAATAAATTAGTCTTAAAATGTCAGTGGAAGGCATACTTTATGATTTCTGGTTTCTGAAAGGAAATTTTGGCTGGGTTACATTTATTTTTACAAAACATTCTGCTCACAACAAACAACTATCTTAAAAATACATTTTTGGATATAAATTGCTTCTTACAAGTTTTATTTTTACATAAGATGTATAATTCTACCATTTCATAGCAATGTTGATAGCCCGTTTAACACTAAGGAGAAAAGGAGAGATTCAACTAATTTTTCACATACATCATGCAACTTACCTCATTGATTTTTTGCTCTCTGTTTTTTAGATTTAGTTTTCAGATAAAATGGGACTATTAGTGAGCTTAAAGCAGCATGAAGATGTTTGATACACTTACTGTGTGAGAAAGGAGTGGCAGAACCTGGGGTGGAGTTAAAATAAATGCTCTGGCAATCTCACGCTACTCACCAGAGCCTACAAAACCTTTGACAGACCCATCCTTGAATACCCAGGAATGCCTAAAACACGATCTAACTATTGCCCACAAGATAATATGCTGCAATGTTCTACCTGTCAATGACTATACAATACCACCCAGTATTGTGGGAGTGCCATTTCCACCCCTATCTCAATTAAAAGTGGCGTTCCCCAAGGCAGCGTACTAGGACCTACTCTATTCATTCTCTACATCAACGACCTCTGCGATCATATTACAAGCAACTGTGTTCTTTTCGCTGACGATGTAAAACTTTTCAGCACCACGGACAACACATATACTCTCCAAAAAGACCTTGACTTTGTCTCAGATTGGTCCAACACCTGGCAACTTCAAATATCAACCAATAAATGCTCTACCCTCCACATCGGCAAAAAGAATCTGAACCTCATATATAAACTGAATAAACAAAATCTCACAGCCAACCCCCACTCAGTAAAAGACCTTGGAATACTAATATCAAATGATCGAAGTGCCAAAGCCCACTGCAACAATATCGCCAAAAAGGCTTCAAGAGTTGTTAACCTGAACCTACGTAGCTTCTGCTCTGGCAATCTCACACTACTCACCAGAGCCTACAAAACTTTTGCCAGACCCATCCTTGACTACAGTTCATCTGTCTGGAACCCATACCACATCTCGGACATCAACACCCTCGAAAATGTCCAAAGATACTTCACCAGAAGAGCCCTTCACTCCTCCACTCGAAACAGAATACCCTACGAAAGCAGACTATCAATCCTAGGTCTAGAAAGCTTAGAACTATGTCGCCTAAAACACGATCTAAGTATTGCCCACAAAATCATATGCTGCAACGTCCTGCCTGTCAATGACTATTTCAGCTTCAATTGCAACAACACAAGAGCACGCAACAGATTCAAACTTAATATTAACCGCTCCAAACTTGACTGTAAAAAATATGACTTCCACAACCGAGTTGTCGAAGCGTGGAACTCATTACCTGACTCAGTAGTGTCAACCCCTAACCCCCAACATTTTTCCCTTAGACTATCCACGATTGACCTCTCCAGGTTCCTTAGAGGTCAGTAAGGGGTGTGCATAAGTGCACCAGTGTGCCTTCCATCCCCTGTCCAATTGTCTCTCCTTATCTCATTTATCTTTTCTTCCTTTCAAATATGTTCACCCATACTTTTATATCTTTTCTTCTATTCTTTTCTTTACTTATATTATTACATATCTTTCTCTTCAATGTGTATTATGTATTGGACAAAATAAATAAATAAAATAAATAAATAAATAAACCCAGAGTCTCTATGTAACCAGGTGGATTAAACCCATCCCTCCCCCCTCCAATTCAGTGTTCTGTATTGTGACCCTAATCTAACTCCAAGCAGGTGCTAACCATTAGTTAAGAAGATTCTTGTGCATAGGGTTTTTAGCAATAAATCTGTTTAATTGGGCCTGGTGGACCTGATCTCTCGTGCTTGACATTTAGAAACACAGCATTATTTTTACATGTGTGGCAAGCAGAAAATTCATATCCCCATTGATTATTTTAGACACAGCAATAGTTCTTTTCTATAAAGTAGACTGTCACTTGAGCTGGGGCGGATATTATTGCTTATTTCCCATTTTCTGGTACACAGAAGTGGTTTATAGTTCTCATATGCTGAGGCTGAGATGGGTTCCTCCCAGTTTGGACCAATTCTATAAAACTGGTAAAACTTTCTGTTCTGTTGGGCTCTCTGGTAGAATCCTCCCAAAAATTCACAGGTACAAATTTCAGACACACACATGTTTGAAAATTCAAAACAATGTTCTTTATAAGGAAAATTCACTTAAACCAAGCCCTCTTTTAGTATAGCAAAGAGCACTCGTCTCCAACCAAACTGGTAATTTGTACAAGTCCCTTATCAGTTCTGTGATACTTAGCTTGCAGCTATGAGGCAATTCACAGTCCTTCTTCTTTCACAAAGTGAAACACACTTTGCTCTGGTTTAGTTTCAAAGCGGGGGAAAATCAGCACACAAAAAGTCAAAGTCAGTAAAGCAGTCACGAAACACAACGATCAGATAATCCTCCACAATGGCCAAACCCACAGGCTGCTATTTATAGCAGCCTCACTAATTACCACAGCCCCACCCAACCACAGGTGGCCTCATTTTCTTTGATAATAATCTCTCAGTTGTTGTTGCCTATGCATTGCTCTCCACATGCGTGGCTGTATCATGAACTCTTGTTCTGAATCCAAGGAGGAGCTCGATGATTGATCTCCTTCTGAGCTGTCTGCCCCACTCTCCTCCTCCCTGTCACTCATGTCTTCTTGGTCAGGGGAGCCTTCATCAGGCCTGCAACATGTGGATGTCTCCCCCACATCCACAGTCCTTGGGGCAAGAGCGGGGCCAGAGCTAACCACAACACTTTCCAGGCTGGGTTGCTGGAACTGGCAGCGACCCAGGCCTGCCACACGCCCAGGCGCCACCAGGGGTGGGCTACTGCCCGGGGGGGACACAGTGGGGTAGTGAAAATGGAGCTCCACCCCAGAGCACCCTATTTGCACTGAAAGATGGTGAAAGAAAATTCAGGGTGTCCTGCATAAACCATGCCCACACTGTGGTAGTAAAATTTTTGGTAGCCCTTCACTGGGCACCACCATCTTTTTTTTCGCTTCCACACATAAGCAAAAGCTGTTTTTTGCTTCTGCGCATGCACAGAAGCTGTGTTTTAAGCACTGCACAGGTGTGCACACTCACACGTGACGTCACTGAGTGAACCAGCAGCAAAGAAAACCAGAGCCCATGCCTGCACTGAGGGATGATTTAAGTGCAAAATATTTGTGTCAAATAGCATTTATTATATAGACTGAAAATATCCACAGGGATCCTATAAGTTCCCCAGACTGCAAGTCCCTGAGCTTTATAAATCCTTAGTAAGGCCACATCTGGAATACTCCATCCAGTTTTGGTCGCCACATTAAAAAAAAGATGTTGAGACTTCTGAAAAAGTTCAGAGAAGATAATTAAAGACCTGGAAACTTAAATATATGAAAAATGTTTGCAGGATTTGGGTTTGATTAGTATAGAGAAAAGGAAGAATAGGGGTGACATGATAGCAGTATTCTAGTATTTGAGGGGTTGCTACAAAGAAGAGGGAATCATCTTATTTTCCAAAGCACCAGAAGGCAACACAAGACATAATGGATGGAAACTAATCAAGGAGTTAAGCAGCTTGGAATTAAGGAGAAACTTCCTAACCAATGTAACAGCTTGTTGTATGTGCTTTATCACTGGAGTTTTTAAGAAACTTGTCTGAAATGGTATTGGGTCTCTTACTTGAACATGGTGTTGGACTGGAAAATCTCTATGGTCCCTTTCAACTTTATTCTGAATTAATTGACTTTATCAGTCCTTGGTATCACTTGATGAAAGAATCTCCTTTCCTTTATCTGCTTTATTATGAAGAAAATTTTTCTCCTATTCACCAAAAGAAGGGTTGGCCAAGGATAGACCAAGAGCTAGTAAGAGTTCTAGGTAAGATTAAAGATCAGATTAGATTAGATTTATTGGATTTATATGCCGCCCCTCTCCGCAAACTCGGGGCGGCTCACAACAAAGTAAAAACAATACATAATAACAAATCCAATACCCACCAATCCAATTACAATGTTAAGCTAAAAAAAAATCATAAAAAACAACCCCAGAATATTAAAAAACAAGCACACAATCAATCTAACACCAAAACAACATGGTGCATGGGGGAGATGTTTCAGTTCCCCCATGCCTGATGGCAGAGGTGGGTTTTAAGGAGTTTGCGAAAGGCAAGGAGGGTGGGGGCAATCCTAATCTCAGAAGGGAGTTGGTTCCAGAGGGTCGGAGCCGCCACAGAGAAGGCTCTTCCCCTGGGTCCCGCCAGACAACATTGTTTAGTCGACGGGACCCGGAGAAGGCCAACTCTGTGGGACCGAACCGGTCGCTGGGATTCGTTGATAATTCTGATCAAATTAACAAAAAGAAAGAAAGAAAAAAGAAGAAGAAAGAAAGAAAGAAAGAAAGAAAAGAATAAAAAAAATAAATGACTGATCTATCTGTATTGCTGAATACATGGAACCTGCAGATATTTCATCACCCGAACTAGGTAACATCAACAGTGCTAGTCTGTCCTATGTATTGGACTAAATAAATTAAATAAATAAATAAATAAATAAAATAAATAAATATATAAATAAAATAAATAACTGCCATAGTTCAGGAGTAGAGTATCTAATGCATGCTGAAGCATTCAAGGTGATTCTTCTTCTCTTCAGATAGGGCTGAAATGACAGCCCTGAGCCATAAGGGCAAATAGCTTATTTGTTTTCTTAAAAGTTTCCTATGTTCTTATATAATACAATCATGCAGGGCCACCGCACAGACTATTTTACACAAGTCAGTGAACTCAAAGGAAGGGAAAGGGAGTTTATCGCAGATCGCCCATCAGGACACCTGCAGCCATTCATCACTGTCTCCTGAATAAAGAAAGTTTTTATAAGTAGTCTAATGAGCTTAATTCCCCAGCCTGACAGAACCTAGCCCCAGGAAGCAGAGGTCTGAAATATTGTTCTTTCATTTAAATCTTTTATGAAAATTTACTATTTTGGGAGACGTGGCGAAAGAGATTTAAGTGGTGTGGGGTATATGTTTCATTGTTCACTGCTAAGTAAAACAAAGGGTCACTTTAATTTGATTTATGGGCTAAATTTAATGGAAGACTAATATGCTAATAGCTTATTTAAATCAGGGCAAATGAATTTGCATCTGGTATTGCTTCTGTACCCCATTGAGATATTAGTGCCTCAATAATCACCCGCCTGCCCTCCTAGGTATCTCTTCAATTTCAAGGATTTTATTTCACCTCCTGAAGAATTTATTATGTGTCTACAGGGTATAAGGATGGGAGCAGAGTGACACCTTAATATAACATATTATCGAAAGATCTTTGTTATCCTTCCATGGGCAAGTCACCATAAAACAGAACAAGAATTTATTACCAGGATTTTGCAAAAGCAGCACTTGGCAAGCTGTAAAATCAAGCCATTTTTTAAAAGAGGTACCCAAGTCATACACAGTGGTACCTCATCTTATGAACGCCTCTTCTAATGAACTTTTCAAGATACGAACCCGGTGTTTAAGATTTTTTTGCCTCTTCTTCCGAACTATTTTCACCTTACGAAAACAAGCCGCTGCTGCTGGGATGAAGGGGTTTCTTTTTTTCCCCTTTTTTGAAGAAAGAAAAGGGAGGGGCGGCTTGGAGGGGGAAAGACTTTGCATTAACAAAAGTAGGAGAACAGTGTGCTTGCAGGCATTGAAACCGTGTCTTTTGAAGAAAGAAAAGGGAGGGGCGCCCCCTTGCCTTTCTTCCTTCCCACTCACCCTTTAGCCTAGCCTTGCTTCTTCCATCCGCCCCCTTTAGCTGCTCCTCCCTGCCATCTGTTCGCCTCCCGTCTAAAGTTTGGGATTTTCCTGAAGGATTTGCATGCATTATTTGCTTTTACATTGATTCCTATGGGAAACATTGTTTCGTCTTACGAACTTTTCACCTTACGAACCTCCTCCTGGAACCAATTAAGTTCGTATCATGAGGTACCACTGTACCCATTGCAAATCCCATCCTATTTGTGAAATTGCAGTGTGATCCAAGTTGACTGTGAGTTTACAATGCAGTAAAAACATAAATATAAGAACAATTATAGAGTCAGCCTTCTCCAGGTCCTGTCGACTAGACCAGTGTTTCCCAACCTTGGCCACTTGAAAGTATCTGGACTTCAACTCCCAGAATTCCCAGCCAGCATTCTTTGGCTGGGGAATTCTGGGAGTTGAAGTCCAAATATCTTCAAGTGGCCAAGGTTGGGAAACACTGAACTAGACAGTGTTGCTTGGCGGGGCCTAGGGGAAGAGCC
Organism: Erythrolamprus reginae; assembly: GCF_031021105.1. Lineage (NCBI taxonomy): Eukaryota > Metazoa > Chordata > Lepidosauria > Squamata > Dipsadidae > Erythrolamprus > Erythrolamprus reginae. Next base: position 18,107,784 of record NC_091955.1, on the reverse strand, counting down.
TTCTTTATGGGGGCTCCGGCCTCTGGAATCAGCTCCCCCTGGAGATTTGTACTGTCCCCACCCTCCTTGCCTTTCGTAAGAAAACTTATTTAGGCTGCCAGTCTTGGAGTCATTAAATCCCAGCCTCTGGCCACTGAATGCTTATGCTTGTGTTTGCAAAATGTTGAATTCCAATATTGCATAATCATTCCTGTAGTTTCAACATCTTCTAACATTTCATCTCTGTTAGTGAGAATTAAGTCCAATATGGCTGATCCCCTTGTTCCCTTCTCTACTTTTTGGGTGACAACGTTGTCTCCTAGGGTTGTTAGGAATATGTTGGATCTTCTACTTGGTAGAGTATTCAGAGTTTGTGTGCCAGTTGATGCCAGGGTAGTTCATGATTTATTTATTTATTTATTCATTTGTCCAATACACAAATATATAGGAAGAAAAATAGACATGTAGTAATATATATAAGGGTAAAAGTGAACTTAGAGGAGAGGATATATGAAAGAAAGAGAATATATGTGATAAGTGAGAGAAAGGAAAGACAATTGGACAGGGGATGAAAGGCACACCAGTGCACTTATATACGCCCCTTACTGGCCTCTTAGGAACCTGGAGAGGTCAATCGTGGAGAGTCTAAGGGAGAAATGTTGGGGGTTAGGGGTTGACACAATTGAGTCCGGTAATGAGTTCCACGCTTCGATAACTCGATTGTTGAAATCATATTTTTACAGTCAAGTTTGGAGTGGTTCGTATTAAGTTTGAATCTTTTGTCGTGCTCTTGTGTTGTTGTGGTTGAAGCTGAAGTAGTCATTGACCGGTAGGACATTGCAGCATATGATCTTGTGGGCAATACTCAAATTGTGTTTTAGGCGCCATAGTTCTAGGCTTTCTAGGCCCAGGATTGTTAGTCTATTATGATGGTGAACCTATGGCATTCATGCCACAGGTGGCACATGGAGTCATCTCTGAAGGCACATGAGGCATTGTCCTATGTTAGCACATGTATGCTGGCCAGCTGATTTTTGACCTTCCGCAGGGTGGGGGTAGCCATTTTCAGTCTCCCAGGCTTCAGGAAAGTCTCCGGAGCTTGTGCATGGTGCATTGGGTAGGGCCCAATGCGCCTAACACATGTTTAGAAATGAAATATCATTTCTAAACCATATCGTTTGGTGGGCCCCAGGGGAAGAGCCTTCTCTGTGGTGGCCCCGGCCCTCTGGAACCAACCCCCCCGGAGATTAGAACTGCCCCCATCCTCCCTGTCTTTCGTAAACTACTCAATACTCACTTATACCGCCAGGCATGGGGGAGTTGAGACACCTTTCCCCCAGGCTTTTTCATACTTTGTTTTATGTTTGGTATGAATGTGCTGTTTGGTTTTTTAAAATAATGATAGGGTTTTATATGTTTTTTAATATTAGATTTGTTCCACTACCATATTGTTTTTATTACTGTTGTGAGCCGCCCCGAGTCTTCGGAGAGGGGCGGCATACAAATCTAATTAATAATAATAATAATAATAATAACAACAACAACAACAACAACAACTTCTGGTAGGTCGTTAGGCTATTTTCTCTTGAGGCTTTCCTGAAGCCTGGGGAGAGTGAAAAATGGGGCTACTGGAAGTCCGGAGGCTTCACTGAGGCCTGTGCGCATGTGAGGAGGGAAGCATGGGGTGGAAGGTTGTGCACGCATGTCATTGCATTATGGGTGTGGGCACACATGTGCATGCTATTGTGCATGCACCGCCCTTTTAGCACCCGAGCAAAAAAAAAAAGTTCGCAATCACTGACTTAGGGTCTTACCCAGTCTAAATCCAGCACCGAGTAGTTTCCTCTGATACGGCACCTTAGTGTGTACATAACAGCACAGCATAACAGCAGAAGTGCAAAACATTCACTTTTTTAGGTCTGTAAAGAGAAGAAGAGATGGCTAGAGCCACATCTCCAAATGCAAATATTTGGAGACATCAGCAGTTGAGTTTGCTATGCCCTCAGCTTTCATGTTGCCTTCCAGATCTGCTCAAGTGCTTACAAGGGTTCGATTTCTTTTTGTTCATATTTATCTGCATAGCCCTTTTCTTGCTGCAGTTGGAAAGATATGCCTAGCAAGAAATTACTAATTAACATGCAACTCCAAGCCTGCCTCCGGATGTTGTTTAGGCTTGTTAACAGTGTAAAAGACTAGATAATAAACTTGTATGCAAAAATTAGAGAAGAATAGTATAATAATCTAGCAAGACAGCCCTGTATTAGCAATAAGGAAACAACAAAACAGGAAAATCTTCCTTGGTTTAGGGGTATAATACCATCTGCATAGAAGCAGTTATTGCAAAAATCATCAGGACTTTGGAGATATTCTAATCCAAAGCTATGGAACAGGAGCCTCTTACTGACAAATGATTGTCCATTCTATTCTTTAAAACTTCAGTGCACAGTACAATGTTGCTTCTCTCCTTGATTAATTTTCAAATTTGACCCCTTCCTCTTTGTGGCAGCCTCTTAAATACTGAAATACTGCTATCAGGTCCCCCCCCCCCCCAGTCCTTCTTTTCTCTAGGCTAGCCAAACCCAAATCCTGAAACTGTTCTTCATATGTTCTTGTCTCCAGGTCTTTCTTTCTTTCTTTCTTTCTTTCTTTCTTTCTTTCTTTCTTTCTTCCTTCCTTCCTTCCTTCCTTCCTTCCTTCCTTCCTTCCTTCCTTCCTTCCTTCGTTTGATTGATTTGTATGCCGCCCCTCTCCGGAGACTCGGAGCGGCTAACAGCAACAATAAAACAGTGTACAATAGTAATCTAATACTAAAAACGATTAAAAACCCATTAATATAAAAACCAAACATACATACATACATACATACCATGCATAGAATTGTAAAGGCCTAGGGGGAAAGAGGATCTCAATTCCCCCATGCCTGATGGCAGAGGTGGGTTTTAAGTAGTTTACGAAAGGCAAGGAAGGTGGGGGCAATTCTAATCTCTGGGGGGAGTTGGTTCCAGAGGACCGGGGCCGCCACAGAAAGGCTCTTCCCCTGGGTCCCGCTAAGTGACATTGTTTAGTTGATGGGACCCGGAGGAGATCCACTCTGTGGGACCTAATTCGTCACTTGTATTCGTGCAGCAGAAGGCGGTCCCTGAGATAATCTGGTCCGGTGCCATGAAGGGCTTTATAGGTCATAACCAACACTTTGAATTGTGATCGGAAACTGATTGGCAACCAATGCAGACTTTAATCATCCCAGTTGCTCTTCTCTGTATTTATATAGATCATTCTAGTGATGGGCTACCAAAATTTTTACTATCACACTGTGGGCGTGACTTATGCATTTTGTTTCCAGTGCAAATTGGGTGTTCTAGGGTGGAGCTCCATTTTCGCAACCCCACTGTGCCCCCCCCCCGGTCCAGGCAGTAGCCCACCCCTGATTATCTACTATATAAAGTGTATGTACACACACGCATGCACAGCTCTTCTAAAATTATACACATTCAACCTCATTTAGTGCAATAGGAAAAACATACCCAGAGCCCAGAACGGAAAAAAAGAAAAAAAATATCAAAATTTTGCTACCGGTACTGCGTACCTGACCGTACCCGTAGGAGCCCACCACTGGATCATTCCATGAAAAGGAATGCAATGTCATTTATTGATATCACTCTTTTCTCTGCAGCTGGTACATACTGTGTAACTACCCTGAGAGAAAGCAAGGGTTGATTTTTTTTTTAAAAAAAGAAAAGATATCTTAATTTGCATTGATTTAAAAAAAGCAGAAAGTTTTCAAGTTAAAAAAATCATACAAACAATCTGCAAGTAAGAGATCAAATGATTTATTAGAGCTATTTACTCTTGTTTGTACTTGGACAGAGCATCTTATATATAGCAATTACCCTCAAGCAAATGATGAGCTAATTATCCTGGATACATAGGGGATTCTTTTGTTAGTTGTGAGCTATATTGTGCCAGGAAGAGCGTTTAAACATGGCCCAACTTTAAATGGAAAGAAACAGAATTTGCTTCTCTTTCGTGGATAAAATAAACATTATTATTTACTTTAATTATTATTATTCTGCTATGCAGCTAAAGTGACATATTTTATGGCCATTTTCTTTTTCTTTTTTTTAGGATGCAAAGTTTATTTCCCCTTTTAGTTAGTGAAAAACAGTATGAAACACTACATTATGTAATATAAAGAATGCTGAGAATTAATCAGAGGAAGTCCAACATTACTAGCACACAACTTTTTTCAGATTGAGGGCTAAAAAGTGGCTGAGCCCGAGACACATTAAATTTCATTTAACTTTATCTAAATGTAAATTTAGACTATTTAATTAAATAGTTAATATGATTAGTCCTCATATATTTAATAATTGACTAGTTCACATCAGGTAACACACAACTATAGGAAATTTAAGGTTAACAAAATCCACATGAGCTGGATGAAGTAAATAAATTTTGCCTTCCCACAAGCAGGAAGGGGGAGATTATGATCCCGCTATATAGAATGCTGGTGAGACCACATTTGGAATACTGTGTTCAGTTCTGGAGACCTCACCTACAAAAAGATATTGACAAAATTGAACGGGTCCAAAGACGGGCTACAAGAATGGTGGAAGGTCTTAAGCATAAAACATATCAGGAAAGACTTAATGAACTCAATCTGTATAGTCTGGAGGACAGAAGGAAAAGGGGGGACATGATCGAAACATTTAAATATATTAAAGGGTTAAATAAGGTTCAGGAGGGAAGTGTTTTTAATAGGAAAGTGAACACAAGAACAAGGGGACACAATCTGAAGTTAGTTGGGGGAAAGATCAAAAGCAACATGAGAAAATATTATTTTACTGAAAGAGTAGTAGATCCTTGGAACAAACTTCCAGCAGACGTGGTAGATAAATCCACAGTAACTGAATTTAAACATGCCTGGGATAAACATATATCCATCCTAAGATAAAATACAGAAAATAGTATAAGGGCAGACTAGATGGACCATGAGGTCTTTTTCTGCCGTCAGACTTCTATGTTTCTATGTTTCTATGCTGAACCAGGGAAAGTGATTAGCAAAGACTGAAGTCAGGCAAAATTTGATGTTCACAAAATGCATAACCAAGTTTACTGGATTAACTACCACCAGATGAAGTTGTGGGCATTTAATAATACATGTGTCTCTAGCAAAAGCCATTAACCATGAAAGCTGAATGGGACCTCCAGCTTCAGGGCGGTACATGAATATCAGTTGCTTGTGGACTAGCAGTAAATGAAAATCTTCCTTATCTTTAAAACCAAGTTTCCTTATTACTTTGTGGCAAGAGGTTGTATGGTTCAAAGGTCGTTGGGACAAGACCAGGATTCGGTACTTTTTCAGTCCTTTGCAAAAATAGGTTAGAACTTCCTACTATAAGGCACTCTTAGTTCTTTGTTTTATGATGTCCATTATGGCCATTTTCAATTCTAGCTTAATATATAACCAGCTAGTGCAGAGTAAGGGCATTTCCAAATGTCACCACTTTTGCAGGTATGCTGGAGTGCAATGTTATAATGGGTTGCAAATCCCATTGCTACCGGTTCATGTGCATACGATGCTTCTGTTTATGAGCAGAAGTGTCTGGGGCAGGTGGGCGGAGCCTCACACCAGTGCCACTCCCAGTTTGTGGATCTGGTAACAACTCACCAATAGTGCAATGTAGACTATCCTCCATTGCTACAGGCAATGTGACTTTGTCACAGCTAAATATTCCACACATTCTGGCTGCTGGACCCCACAAGGATCTCCCAGCAAGAAGCAGCAGCATGAGTCCTGAACATAAAATTGAAAAAAAACAATACCCCGACAGTTAATAATGTTGTATTCTGTTACACCATACAAAATAAATAAAATAAACTGATATTATCATCTTCTTTTAATGACCCCATAATCCCTTGCAGGGTGGAGTCTAGGCAACTGAATAGAGCTGAGTATTTACTGGTCAGATGCTGTTCCTATCGCCAATGTGGAGTTATATTCAGTAGATATATTCTCATCGTGCCCTGATAGAAAAATGTCTGCCTGTACCTAGGATAGAACTCACAGCCTCCTGATTGTGAGGTGAGAGCTCCATTTCTTGCCCCCCCCCCCCAGTCTATAAAATAAATATATGCCTATATTAAATAAATATATGCCTGGAAATAAAGTGGAAGTATAATGTATAATTACTATCATAGGTCTTTGAGGGCAATCATTGGCCACACAATAGTGATCTTAGTTGCTGGTCTCACAGTACTAATCCTACTGGCATGTACAGATCAAATAGAGGAGAGGAATGACAAGCTTACTAACCTTCATTCATTGTTTCTGCCCAGTATCTGTTTTGGTAGGTACCATGAGTTCATTCCAAGAATTTTATAGCACATAACTGGTTTGAAAGATAAACAGCCAGATTTTTTTATGTTTTATATGGAGAAAGTCAATATTTGAAAATGCCCTAAGAGCATATCAGTTGATTCTAAATTTGATGATTATTCCAATCCTGGAACTATTTAAGCCCAGCATCTTGGAGACATTTCAATATGGTGCGAAGACGGCATATTAGGTTGGCATGGGTGACAGATGTCATCAAAATATAGAACAATGCCTGGTATGCCCTGCAATATCCTCTCCATTAAACTTTAGAAAATCTATGGGGCACAGCTGACTCTGAATTGAAGCCACTTGCACTTAACACACACACACAAGGGTGATTATAGTTTAGGCTTCAGCAGTCTCATTATCAACAGGTAGCTGTTGATAAGTTTGCAATAGATCAAGCTTGGTGAAGACTTTCCCAGCTCTTAAAAAGTGCAGGAAATACTGCACCACTGGGACAGGTGTGTACTATGCTGTAATGTGCAGTTAATGGAACATTTATAATCCACGCATATTCTCACCGACCCATCTTCCTTAATGGGGATCTCCCATTGTGCATGATCTATTGGCTGCAATACCCCCTGTGTAGTCAATTTATCTAGTCCAGGGTCAACTTTTGATCAAAGTGCAAGTGGCATTGTCAATGGCTTAAGCCATCTGAGAGCTAGACTGGGGCCCAAACTGAATGAAATGGGTGTCCCCTTATATGCCCCCAGAGCCCCATCAAAAATTTCAGGAAGCTAATGACAATCAGCACTTTTGTGAGTCAGCTCTCACTCTGGTGCCTCAGTGCAACCTCATCACCAGTGTTCGAATCCCAGAATGATGGGTCAATGATTGAGCTTTTTTAATTTAATCTAACAGCTAACAGGTTGCCAGCACACAACAGCTAACACATACACTCTTTCAGCTGATGGCAACCTCGAGTTCTATTTGACAGCTCCTTATATAGTGAGCTGTCAAACAGGTAACCAATCAGGAGACAGTGTGCACTCTCTGTTGAAAGTGGATCTGTATGAAAACTCATAGACATAAAGGTGAAAGACTAAGAACATATTCAGTTGACTTTAATTATGATGCCTAGCTACAATATCCCAGTAGTTCCAATAACCGGAGTATTACTGGACAACGATGAAGAGAATTAGTTTGAGCAGCATGAATTGCTGACTCCTTTCCAATAGTGAGTGTTGAGCTTTTCACTCACTACTTTTTTTTTTGTTCTAATTGTGTGCTACACTTCAGTTAAGTGGTGGGATTAAAAAAAGATTACTACCAATTATGTGGGTGTGGCTTGGTGGGTGTGGTCTGGCTTGGTGGGCATAGTAGGGGAAGGAAACTGTAAAATCTCTATTCCTTCTCCACTCCAGGGGAAGGTTATTACAAAATCCTGATTTACTCCTGATCAGCTGGACGGGACCAGTCAGAGGAAGTATTTACCAGTTCTCCGAACTACTCAAAATTTCCACCAGCATTTCTCCAGAACTGACCAGAACTTGCTAAAACCCACCTCTGATCCATCTGGATCAATGGTTCAACGTGTGTTTGTATGTCAAACTGGACAAACTACTATAAAGAATGAGATTTCAGAATGTTATACAGTGATACCTCATCTTATAAACGCCTCATCTTACAAACTTTTCGAGATACAAACTCGGGGTTTAAGATTTTTTTGCCTCTTCTTACAAACTATTTTCACCTTACAAACCCACCGCCGCCGCTGGGATGCCCTGCCTCCGGACTTCCGTTGCCAGCAAAGCACCATTTTTGCACTGCTGGGATTCCCCTGAGGCTCCCCTCCATGGGAAAACCAACCTCCAGACTTCCGTGTTTTTGTGATGCTGCAGGGGAATCCCAGCAGTGCAAAAATGGGTGCTTTGCTGGCAATGGAAGTCCAGAGGTGGGGTTTCCCAGTGAGGGGAGCCTCAGTGAAATCGCAGCATTGCAAAAACACAGAGGTCTGGAGGTGGGATTTCGAGGACTTTGGTGTTTTTGTGATGCTGCGATTTCACTGATACTCCCTTCGCTGGGAAACCCCACCTCTGGACTTCCGTTGCCAGTGAAGCGCTCGTTTTTGCGATGCTGGGATTCCCCTGCTGTGATTTCCCTGCAGCATTGCAAAAACACAGAAGTCCTGAGGTGGGGTTTCCCATGGAGGGGAGCCTCAGGGAAATCACAGCAGCACAAAATCGGATGGCAAAAGGGGTGAATTTTGGGCTTGCACGCATTAATCACTTTTCCATTGATTCCTATGCGAAACATTGTTTCATCTTACAAACTTTTCACCATAAGAACCTCGTCCCGGAACCAATTAAGTTTGTAAGACAAGGTATCACTGTATAGCTACAGTAAAATATAATCAGGGGAAATGTTTGATGAATTAAAAATCAAGTATTATTTTTCATCGTCACAAGAAATTATAAAAGTGAACAGATCAGCATTTAAAAATGTACGGTGAACTAGTTGTGCTGATAATGAAGTAAATCACAATAATGTACAATCTTTTTTCAGGATGGTTATTTCTGAAACCTGTAAAAACTAGCTTCTGTAGAGGATGGAATGGCCTTGAGGGAACACGAGGAAGAGCTGCTACCTAGGGAATGGTCAGAAAAAAGAGATCTGAAATCCAGGGAAAGAATGTAATGTGAGTTAACATCTCAGACAAGCCCCTCTCTTCTTCTCACAAAAAATAAAGAGAGGAAAAGGGAAACATAATCAGATTTTCAAGACTTCTGTTATTATACTTATACAATAAAAGCAGTGAAGGGTTACCAAAAATTTTACTACCACACTTTGGGCGTGGATGCAGGATGCCCTACATTTTCTTTCAACTTTCAGTGCAAATTGGGTGCTCTGGGGTGTGTTGTGGTTAGCTTTGGCCCAGCTCCTGCCCCAAGGACTGTGGATGTGGGGGAGACATCCACATGCTGCAAGCCTGTTTTGCTCCCGGTGGAATCTGATGATGAAGGCTCCTCTGACCAAGAAGACATGAGTGACAGGGAGGAGGTGAGTGTGGCAGACAGCTCAGAAGGAGATCAATTATCTAGCTCCTCCTTGGATTCAGAACAAGAGTTAATGATACAGCCACGCATGCGGAGAGCGATGCATAGGCAACAAAAACTGAGCGATTATTATCAAAGAAAATGAGGCCACCTGTGGCTGGGTGGGGCTGTGGTAATTAGTGAGGCTGCTATAAAGAGCAGCGTGTGGGTTTGGCCATTTCAGCATGAGTCATGTTAATTAGAAAATGAATCAAAGAAAACTATTTGGGGAGTTTTTGGCTTTCTGTCTGAGACTTTAATTAACAGCTGCTACAACAACAGGCTGATTTCTTATTTTTGCTGATATATTTTATACATTTAAACCTTTTGCTAGTAAACTATTTGAAATTATATGCTTTAAAACATGTCAACACCATGTGTGTGGACCTATTTCTTTGGGGGCTCATCACCGGGCAGGACAATTTTCAGGGAAGCACAGAAGTTCTTCTCCAGATATAAAGTTTTCTCTCTTTTTTGGTGAATTTATTAAACATAACCTGGCTCTTTTTTGGGTTTATTTTTGAACCAAATGGTTCTCCGTCTTTGTGCACCTCTTATATGTGTCTTTGTACTGTAAGTCTTATGGGTCTTATGAGAACAACATCAACGGAAAATCTTAAGTGATTAAAATAGGTGCCATTGATTTTCATTCCATCTTTTGCCCAGTCTAATTTGCGATATGCTTCTTCAAGAAATACTTGAGAAAAGGATAAGAAGGTGAAAATATCTCTTGGTTACTTATGTTATGAAGTGCATCTGCCAGCAGTTCTATGACACATTTAGCTTCTAAGATAAGTGTTTACAAAAAGTGTTGTGATGTCACAGTGCAAAGCCCGTGGCTTATACAATGTATAGTTCAACTTGACATTGGTATCGAAATACAAAAGATCAGAGTTTGTACTTGTTATGTCAAAATGTCCATTGTGCCATTTTTATTTCGTCTTTGTATTTTGTAGTAAACATTTATGAACCCCTCCAACTTATTATATCCTACTAAGGACAATAGACAAATCCAGCATCCCCCCCCCTCTTTCATCTGTTTCAGCTCACAATATCATCTCTCTAGCCTATTTTGGATAGAATAAACCCGCAGCTGAATTTAAGGGGAAAAGCATGCAACAAAACAGATAAATAAGTAAACAGACTCAAACTCAACCCTGATAAGACGGAGCGGCTGTGGGTTTTGCCTCCCAAGGACAACTCCATCTGTCCGTCCATTACCCTGGGGAGGGAATCATTAACCCCCTCAGAGAGGGTCCGCAACTTGGGTGTCCTCCTCGATCCACAGCTCACATTAGACAAACATCTTTCAGCTGTGACGAGGGGGGCGTTTGCCCAGGTTCGCCTGGTGCACCAGTTGCGGCCCTATTTGGACAGGGACTCGCTGCTCACAGTCACTCATGCCCAGATCACTTTGAGGCTCGACTACTGTAACGCTCTCTACATGGGGCTGCCTTTGAAAACTGTTCGGAAACTTCAGATCGTGCAGAATGCAGCTGCGAGAGCTATCATGGGCCTTCCTAAATACGCCCATGTCACACCAACACTCCGCAGTCTGCATTGGTTGCCGATTGGTTTCCGGTCATAATTCAAAGTGTTGATTATGACCTATAAAGCCCTTCATGGCATCGGACCAGAATATCTCCGGGACCGTCTTCTGCCGCACAAATCCCAGCGACCAGTTAGGTCCCACAGAGTTGGCCTTCTCCGGGTCCCGTCGACTAAACAATGTCGTTTGGCGGGACCCAGGGGAAGAGCCTTCTCTGTGGTGGCCCCGACCCTCTGGAACCAACTCCCCCCAGATATCAATGTTGCCCCCAACCTCCTTGCCTTTCGTAAGCTCCTTAAAACCCACCTCTGTCATCAGGCATGGGGGAATTGAAATATTCCCTTCCCCTAGGGCCTAGGCTTATAAAATGTATGCATGGTATGTCTGTATGTATGATTGGTTTCTTAAATTGGGGTTTTTTACATTACTTTTAATATTAGATTTGTTCATATTGTCTTTTTACTGTTGTTAGCTTCCCCGAGTCTACGGAGAGGGGCGGCATACAAATCTAATAAATAAATAAAGAAACCAATAAATAATAATGCACTATGGAAGGGTGTCTCTTTTGAATTCATAACTGAGTGAACAGATTATATCAGTTTCTGAGAACATGGTTCATATGGAAGCAATCTTTGTGATCAGATGGGCATTTGGACGTGTACATGGTTTCATTTCTCCAGAGTCAAAAATGACAATCTTCAATTATTAATTCACTAAAATGATAAAGAGACAGTTAATGACCTGGAGAAAAGTTTTTGCATATAACATATTATTCCTTTACGAAGTAATGCTTCATTACTTATACCCTTTAGTTCTGCATGCTATCTTTGAGCAGATATATTCTTCTGTTTAACTATTTATTAAACATATAGCTTCTTGATACTGGCAGATAATCTAGGTTAGTTCTTTTAAATTCTCTAAGACACAATAGGTAAAGAATATATAACATTTGTTGTTATATATTCAAGGATATATATATATACAGTGATCCCCCGCTCGTTGCGAGGGTTCCGTTCCAGGACCCCCCGCAACGAGCGGGTTTTCGCGAAGTAGCGCTGCGGAAGTAAAAACACCATCTGCGCATGTGCAGATGATGTTTTTAACTTCCGCAGCGCTAGCGAGGAGCCGAAGATTGGGGGCGGCATGGGGGGCTCGCTAGCACCCCCCGAACCCCCAACCCAGGTTTGGGGGGGTGCTAGCGAGCCCCCCATGTCGGCGGGGACCTTTTAAAACACCCGCGCGGCTTTCCAATGAGTCCCGAAGACACGTTTGTCTTCGGGACTCATTGGAAAGCTCCGATCGTTTTAAAACAGTTGCGCCGTTCTCCGCTGACTCCTAAAGCGGGGTGCGAAATGACTTGGAGGAATGGGAAGCTGAAACCGGCCGATTTGGGCTTCCCATTCCTCCAAGTCACTTCGCCGCTCGTGTCCTGGCTAAACCGGGCAGCAGGAGACAGGCTTTGAGTTTTGGCTGCGGGGCGAGGGAGTTAGGAAAGTCCTACTTCTCCCCCGCAGCCAAAAACTCAAAGCCTGTCTCCTACTGCCCGGTTTAGCCAGGACACGAGCGGCGAAATGACTTGGAGGAATGTGAAGCTGAAACCGTCCGGTTTCAGCTTCCCATTCCTCCAAGTCATTTCGCACCCCGCTTTAGGGCGACAGGCGGTGGGCTGGGAGCCGCAGGCGAAAGGAGCTCGGGCATTGTTCTCCGGACCCCGCCCGTGGCCCTTTCCCTCTCCAGGCTGCGGGCGGGGTCCGGAGAACAATGCCCGAGCTCCTTTCGCCTGCGGCTCCCAGCCCACCGCCTGTCGCCCGGTTTAGCCAGGACACGAGCGGCGAAATGACTTGGAGGAATGTGAAGCTGAAACCGTCCGGTTTCAGCTTCCCATTCCTCCAAGTCATTTCGCACCCCGCTTTAGGGCGACAGGCGGTGGGCTGGGAGCCGCAGGCGAAAGGAGCTCGGGCATTGTTCTCCGGACCCCGCCCGCGGCCCTTTCCCTCTCCAGGCTGCGGGCGGGGTCCGGAGAACAATGCCCGAGCTCCTTTCGCCTGCGGCTCCCAGCCCACCGCCTGTCGCCCGGTTTAGCCAGGACACGAGCGGCGAAATGACTTGGAGGAATGTGAAGCTGAAACCGTCCGGTTTCAGCTTCCCATTCCTCCAAGTCATTTCGCACCCCGCTTTAGGGTGACAGGCGGTGGGCTGGGAGCCGCAGGCGAAAGGAGCTCGGGCATTGTTCTCCGGACCCCGCCCGCGGCCCTTTCCCTCTCCAGGCTGCGGGCGGGGTCTGGAGAACAATGCCCGAGCTCCTTTCGCCTGCGGCTCCCAGCCCACCGCCTGTCGCCCGGTTTAGCCAGGAAAAGCGGGGTGCGAAATGACTTGGAGGAATGGGAAGCTGAAACCGGACGGTTTCAGCTTCACATTCCTCCAAGTCATTTCGCCGCTCGTGTCCTGGCTAAACCGGGCAGCAGGAGACAGGCTTTGAGTTTTGGCTGCGGGGCGAGGGAGTTAGGAAAGTCCTACTTCTCCCCCGCAGCCAAAAACTCAAAGCCTGTCTCCTACTGCCCGGTTTAGCCAGGACACGAGCGGCGAAATGACTTGGAGGAATGTGAAGCTGAAACCGTCCGGTTTCAGCTTCCCATTCCTCCAAGTCATTTCGCACCCCGCTTTAGGGCGACAGGACCCCGCCCGCGGCCCTTTCCCTCTCCAGGCTGCGGGCGGGGTCTGGAGAACAATGCCCGAGCTCCTTTCGCCTGCGGCTCCCAGCCCACCGCCTGTCGCCCGGTTTAGCCAGGAAATGCGGGGTGCGAAATGACTTGGAGGAATGGGAAGCTGAAACCGGACGGTTTCAGCTTCACATTCCTCCAAGTCATTTCGCCGCTCGTGTCCTGGCTAAACCGGGCAGCAGGAGACAGGCGGTGGTCCGGGGGGCGCTGGCTCTCGGCACTTTCGAGCTGAGTCCGGGAGCGAATTCGCTCCCGGACTCAGCTCGAAAGCGCCGAGAACGAACGGCAAGGAACGGCTTTTCCACGCCGTTCATTCTCACCGCTTTCGAGCTGAATCCGGGAGCGAATTCGCTTCCGGATTCAGCTCGAAAGCGCCGAGAACGAACGGCAAGGAACGGCTTTTCCACGCCGTTCATTCTCGCCGCTTTCGAGCTGAATCCGGGAGCGAATTCGCTCCCGGATTCAGCTCGAAAGCGCCGAGAACGAACGGCAAGGAACGGCTTTTCCACGCCGTTCATTCTCGCCGCTTTCGAGCTGAATCCGGGAGCGAATTCGCTCCCGGACTCAGCTCGAAAGCGCCGAGAATGAACAGCGTGGGCGGGCGAAGGGCGGGCGGCAGCGAGGAGTTTGCGTGGGCGGTGGGGAAACTCCTCGCTGACGCCAGCAAGAGGGGGAAGACTCAGGGAAGCCGCCCAGCAGCTGATCTCCCGGTTGCCATCTACGCATGCGTGCCCACGGGCACGCATGCGTAGATGGTATTTTGACTTCCGGGTTGAAAAATAGCGAAGTACCCTGTTCGCAATGGTTGGGGACGCAATAAACGGGGGATCACTGTATATATATATATATATATATATATATATATATATATATATATATATATATATATATATTCAAATTCAGCTTAAACATGTGACATATATATATATATATATATATATATATATATATATATATATATGTCACATGTTTAAGCTGAATTTGAAAATTAAGGGAGACTAGGATAGATCTATTTCGGCCTTATTTTGGCCTCATCAGCTAGCCATACCCACTGGGACTTGAACCTGCAACCTTTGCCTTGTAAGGCAGAGAATTAACCTCTAGGCTACAGTATCCAATCCCTTCAGCTCTGTACCAGGGAAGGGTTACATTTTGTGTCGAATCACCCTGGTATATTGAAGGAACATCACAGCTCCTTTTTTTGCCTCTCGGCCCAACCCAGGGCCATTTCCAAGGCAGTTAATTTTATTGATAGCCGACAATTCTATCTGTATGTGTCACATGTTTAAGCTGAATTTGAAAATTAAGGGAGACTAGGATAGATCTATTTCGGCCTTATTTTGGCCTCATCAGCTAGCCATACCCACTGGGACTTGAACCTGCAACCTTTGCCTTGTAAGGCAGAGAATTAAATGCCTCTTCTAACGAACTTTTCGAGATACGAACCAGGTGTTTAAGATTTTTTTGCCTCTTCTTCCGAACTATTTTCACCTTATGAACCCCAAGCCGCTGCTGCTGGGATGAAGGGGTTTCTTTCCCCCCCCTTTTTTGAAGAAAGAAAAGGGAGGGGCAGCTTGGAGGGGGAAAGACTTTGCATTAAAAAAGTAGGAGAACAGCGTGTTTGCAGAGGCACTGAAAGGGTGTCTTTTGAAGAAAGAAAAGGGAGGGGCGCCCCCCTTGCCTTTCTTCCTTCCCACTCACCCTTTAGCCTAGCCTTGCTTCTTCCATCCACCCCCTTTAGCTGCTCCTCCCTGCCCTCTGTTGCCCTCCCTTCTAAAGTTTGGGATTTTCCTGAAGGATTTGCACACATTATTTGCTTTTACATTGATTCCTATGGGAAACATTGTTTCGTCTTACGAACTTTTCACCTTACGAACCTCCTCCTGGAACCAATTAAGTTCGTATCATGAGGTACCACTTTATTTGAATTTCTGGGAAGATCAAGCTTTTCTCATAGCTTTTGTTTTCTTTTGTTTTCAAAACTGTAAAAACCTGATTACCTTGTATACCTAGCTGCCCAGTACATGAGATCAAGAATACACAAAATCAAAATGTTTTGGTCTTGAGCATTCATTTTGAGTTCAAAATACTTCTTTTGAATATCAAAAAATATTGTTCTTGTCACCTGGAACCATTTCAAACTTGAAATCTCTTCTTTCAGGTTCAAAAGAGGTGACTTTGAATCCAAAGCACAACCAATTTTGAATTTTCAACAGCTTCAGACTGAGAACAGAGAATTTCAAGCTTCAGGTATTCAGTATTCTGAGTGTGTTGCATATCCCTTGTAGAGATAAACTGAGGAAGAAAACCAAAATTAACTTTAGTTTCTAGGTGTGGGCATTTTTTCAATGATAGTCTGAGAAAAGAAAATATTTGCTGCATTTCAAATAAAATTGGTTTTGACCTATAAAGCCCTTCATGGCATTGGACCAGAATACATCCGGGTCCGCCTTCTGCCGCACGAATCCCAGCTACCGGTTAGGTCCCACAGAGTCGGCCTTCTCCGGGTCCCGTCAACTAAACAATGTCGTCTGGCGGGTCCCAGGGGAAGAGCCTTCTCTGTGGTGGCCCCGACCCTCTGGAACCAGCTCTCCCCTGAGATTAGAACTGTTCCCCCCTCTTTGCCTTTCGTAAACTCCTTAAAACCCATCTCTGCCGTCAGGCATGTGGGAATTGACACATCTCCCCCGGGCCTATACAATTCATGTATGGTATGTTTGTTTGTGTGTATGTTTGGTTTTAAATAAGGGTTTTTATTTACTTTAAACATTAGATTTGTTATATGCCGTTTGCTAGTGTTGTTAGCCGCCCCGAGTCTATGGAGAGGGGCGGCATACAAATCCAATAAATAAGTAAGTAAGGAAGTAAGGAAGGAAGGAAGGAAGTGAGGAAGGAAGGAAGGAAGGAAGGAAGGAAATAAATTAATAAAATAAAATAATAAAATAAAATAAAATAAAAAAATAAAATAAAATAAAATAATAAAATAAAATAAAATAAAATAAAATAAAAATAAAAATAAAAATAAAAATAAAAATAAATAAATAAAATAAGCCAAAAATTAACAAGACATTAAAAAATATGAATCCTAATAAACTAAAGCAGCTTGTGGATGGGAAAATATGGCACATTCTAAATTTGACTTGTTGCCAGCTAATAGGAGGAAAACAAAGAATTCAGTAATAAATATTCTGATACTGAGAACACAGCTGGAAATTCAGATTGGAAGACTGGAAATTCAGACTGACCAGCCAAAATGTCTCTTGCTTCTACCTATTCAATTCAACCTATTAGGACAGTTGTGGCTGTTGCTCCTAAATATAGCTGTTCTCTAGATCTGATCTACAAGCAACTCTTGCAAATGTCAACTTTTTTTAGATAAATTATCTGTCTTGCATACTTTTCAATAAACTCCTTGCAGGAAATGTCAGTCTGAATAAAGAATGACTCCCTCCTTGTAAGAATGACTTCTACTTTGGAGCAGGTACGTTCTGTCGGGCTCTCTGGCAGACTCCTCCTGAAAATTCACAGGTACAAATTTCAGACACACACACGTTTGAACATTCAAAACAATGTTCTTTATAATGAAAATTCACTTAAACTAAGCCCTCTTTTGGTATAGCAAAGAGCACTCGTCTCCAAACAAACTGGTAATTTGTACAAGTCCCTTATCAGTTCTGTGATACTTAGCTTGCAGCTGTGAGGCAATTCACAGTCCTTCTTCTTTCACAAAGTGACACACACTTTGCTCTGGTTTAGTTTCAAAGCGGGAGAAAATCAGCACACAAAAGGTCAAACGCAGCAAAGCAGGCACGAAACACAAGGATCAGATAATCCTCCTCAATGGCCAAACCCACAGGCTGCTATTTATAGCAGCCTCACTAATTACCACAACCCCACCAACCACAGGTGGCCTCATTTTCTTTGATAATAATCTCTCAGTTGTTGTTACCTATGCATCGCTCTCCGCATGCGTGGCTGTATCATTAACTCTTGTTCTGAATCCAAGGAGGAGCTAGATAATTGCTCTCCTTCTGAGCTGTCTGCCACACTCTCCTCCTCCCTGTCACTCATGTCTTCTTGGTCAGAGGAGCCTTCATCATAAGATTCCACCGGGGGCAAAACAGGCCTGCGGCATGTGGATGTCTCCCCCACATCCACAGTCCTAGGGGCAGAAGCTGGGCCAGAGCTAAGTACAACAAGTATATGACATCTATTCAGATTCTTAATGATTAACTTGAGGCACAGATAATAAATGATTGCTGGCAAAGTAGATTCATTTGCAATGAAATGAATTATTAGCCTTCACCTTTTAAGGGGCTCTATGAGTTTGATACAATGGAAGCTTTGGAACAGAGGATGTATTGTAATCAGCACACAAAAAAACCTTGTGTGAGTATTCAGGCTTTTCTGCAGGACGGCTGAGAGGATTATTAAGTGTTGAAACAAGACTAATATGGGCCCCCACTGCTTTTTTCCTCCTCTTACTTCTCCTCAGCCTCATCAGCGTCAACTTTTCTGTCTGGTTGGGGCTGCAGCTGGGACTCCCGTCTCTCTGGAGATTCCACCTGTGGCTATTCAAGCTCCAAGTCACTGCAGCTGCTACCACTCTCTCCTCCAACTGCCTACAAGCCCCTCTGCGTCGGCAGAAAGGGGGTCTGAAGGGGAGGCAGGAGAGCCTACACTACTTCAGCAAATGGTTATCCAACATCTTCTTTAAAACTTCCAGTGTTGGAGCACTCACAACTTCTGGAAGTGAGCTGTTCCATGGCATCAGACCAGAATATCTGCGAGATCGTCTTCTGCCGCACGAATCCCAACGGCCAATGAGGTCCCACAGAGTTGGCCTTCTCCGGGTCCCGTCAACTAAACAATGTCGTCTGGCAGGTCCCAGGGGAAGAGCCTTCTCTGTAGCGGCCCCAGCCCTCTGGAATCAACTCCCCCCAGAGATTTGAACTGCCCCCACCCTCCTTGTCTTTCGTAAATTGCTTAAGATCCACCTGTATCGCCAGGCATGGGGGAATTGAGACATCTCCCCCAGGCTTATATAGTTTTATGTATGGTATGCCTGTGTTGCACGGTTTTTAAATGTTGGGTTTTTAATCTATTTTCTTTTAAACATTAGATTCGTCACATTGTACATTATTTTATTATTGTTGTGAGCCGCCCCGAGTCTGCGGAGAGGGGCTGCATACAAATCTAATAAATTATTATTATTATTATTATTATTATTATTATTATTATTATTATTATTGTCGTCGTCGTTGTTGTTGTTGTTAATTGTTCTAACTGTCAGGAATTTTCTCCTTAGTTCTAAGTTGCTTCTCTCCTTGTTTAATTTCCACCCATTGCTTCTTGTCCTACTCTTGGGTGCTTTGGAGAACAGCCTGACTCCCTCTTCTTTGTGGCAGCCCCTGAGATATCAGAACACTGCTATCATGTCTCCCCCAGTCCTTCTTTTCATTTTAACATACCAGTTCCTGCAACCATTCTTCATATGTTTTAGCCTCCAGTCCTCCAGTCATCTTTGTCGCTCTTCTCTGCACTCTTTCCAGAGTCTCACCCTTTTTTTATTACATTGTGACGACCAACACAGAAAACGAGATCACTATGCTGGATTTCGTATTTCATCACCACTCGGGCACTTCCCAAGCACCTAGGACTGCGTGATGTAGCGGCGAATTATGTTTGCCGATACCAGTAAAGCGGCCTTTTGCAATTGACAGAAGGAGATTTTGTCAATTCCGATGGTTTTCAAATGTCCGCTGAGATCCTTTGGCACTGCACCCAGCGTGCCAAGTACCACTGGGACCACTTTCACTGGCTTATGTTTGAGTTGTTGCAGCTCAATTTTTAGATCTTCTTTTCACTAATTTCTCTAGCTGCTTCTCCTCAACTCTGCTGTCCCCTTGGATTGCAATGTCGATGATCCATACTTCCTTTTTCTCCACAGTCAGGATGTCTGATGTGTTATGTTTCAGAATTCGATCAGTCTGAAGTCGGGAGTCCCACAGTAGTTTTGCTTGCTCATTTTTGACCACTTTTTCGGGCTTATGATCCCACCAGTTCTTTGCCACTGGTAAATGGTAGTTCCGGCACAAGTTCCAGTTGTTGTTGTTGTTGTTGTTGTTGTTGTTGTTATTATTATTGTTGTTGTTGTTGTTGTTGTAGCCATTTATTTATTCATTCATTCATTCATTCATTCATTCATATATTGGATTTGTATGCTGCCCCTCTCCGGAGACTCAGGGCGGCTAACAACAGTAATAAAACAATGTACAATAATAATCCAATAAATACTAAAAATGATTAAAAAACCCATTAATATAAAAAACCAAATGTACATACAGACATACCACACATGAAATTGTAAAGACCCAGGGGGAAAGAGCATCTCAATTCCCCCATGCCTGGTGGCAGAGGTGGGTTTTAAGGAGCTTACGAAAGGCAAGGAGGGTGGGGGCAATTCCAATCTCTGGGGGGAGTTGGCTGGGGCCACCACAGAGAAGGCTCTTCCCCTGGGTCCCGCCAAGCAGCATTGTTTAGTTGACGGAACCCAGAGAAGAACCACTCTGTGGGACCTAACCGTTCGCTGGGATTCGTGCAGCAGAAGGCGGTCCCTGAGATAATCTGGTCTGGTGCCATGAAGGGCTGAAATCCAGCAGGTTCTAACAGGTTCTGGAGAACTGGTAGTGGAAATTTTGAGCAGTTTGGAGACCTGGAAAATACCACTTCTGGCTGGCCCCAGAGTGTGGTGGGAATGGAGATTTTGCAGTATCCTTCCCCTGGAGTGGGGTGGGAATGGAGATTTTGCAGTATCCTTCCCCTAGAGTTGGGAGGGAATGGAGATTTTGCAGTATCCTTCCTCTGCCATGCCCACCATGCCACACCCACAGAACGGGTAATTAAAAATGGATTTCATCACTGCTTAATCTTCACCATTGGGTACTAGGTAAAAAGACTCAGCTTGAGCATTCCCTGTTACGATAATTCAACTATGGTTATGCTACTGTGGATTATTGGTCTGGTTATTCTACACGTTCTTTTCCTAAAGTTACTTCTGCTTTCCCCATACATAGACAATTTCTTTGGCCTGACAAATAAAGCTGAAAAGGAACCAATTTGATGATGAGCGCATCCCAATGGCCTTAGTTTCAAAAGAGTACAGACATCTTGTGATCAGCCAGGCTTTAACAAAGGGTGCCAATATGTTAAATCAAAAGAAAAAGAGAAGGATATTCATTGCCTCACGGCATATCACCATATGGTAGTAAATTGACTAAAATCTGGTTAGGTGGCAGAAAACTGCCTGGAATTTTAAAACTTAAAAGCATGAGTGTGGTTGATTGCACAATCAGCTAGGTAGATTTGCATTTAGCAATTTTGTCTACCTATTGTGCCCTTCCCAACCTGGAAAAGACAGTTGTTGCTGTTTAATAATACTAAAAATATTATTGCAGGATGTAAACTGTTTCAGTAAAAAATGCCTTTTGCAAATGACTGATGGGGAATTTGTCAACCCAGATGGACTTCAAGTGGTTTTTCCAGATGTTTTGAAATTCCACCCAAGGCACCCACTATTATTGGTATTATCTTAGCTTTCTTTCCTCCACAATTGTTTTACTTCTGTTTGCAGGATTTAATATTTTGTTATTTTCTCCTATTCTTTCTCTTCTCTTCTGCTATCTCCACACATTGCAATATCCGTTAACTAGTGATGGGCGAACCCAACGGTGTTCGGGTTCGGCAAGTTTGGACGAAGTTTATGCAAAATTTAGCCAAACCCGAACCGAACCCGAACGGGGAATCCCACCAAGAGATTCCGGGAGTGGAGCTTTGACGTCACGTATACCGGCAGGTTGCTAAGGACGCCAAGGTGATCACTTCCTGGATTCCATGGAATCCAGGAAGTGATCACCTTGGCGTCCTTAGCAACCTGCCAGTGACGTCAAGGCTCCGCCCCCGGAATCTCTTTGTGGGAGGGATTCCCCAGCTCCTTCAAAGGGAGGTCTTCACGTAAAAATAAACATTGTTATTTTTACGAAAAAGGACGCCGCAGCGGTGCTGCAAGTAAAGGGTGGTCCTTTCACGTAAAAATAAACATGTTTATTTTTATGTGAAAGGACCACCCTTTGCATCCTGCAATAATATTTTTTAATAAACAAACAAACAAACAAACAAATAAATAAATAAATAAATAAATTTTAAAAATGTCCCATTTAAAATTATTTTGGTGATAACTGTTCATACTTCATATGGAAAGGTCAATCTTTCTATTGTTCAGCCTGTACTTTACTTCATACTATATAGTACTTATTTTCTGAAATCCAAGTCCATGGTCTATAATAAAGTGTGATTGATTGATTGACTGATTGTTCAGGAAAAGTAAAAGTTAAGACAAATGAAAACTGTTTTGAGAAATTACTATCCTTAACAACTGTATTCTTTTTTTCCCCCCTTTCACTTTCCATAAGAGAGAATAAAGGATGGGAATAAGTTTTGGGAGCATGTTATTGATAATATAAAGCTAGTGAAACATGACTGGATATTTCAATATGAAGGTAAAACGTTACTGTAGACTAATCATTCCAGTGGTGGTATTCAACCGGTTCTATCCAAATTGGGCGAGCCGGTAGCGCTGCCTACGAATGGGTCTGCCCACCCAGACATAAGCATGTTGCCTTTTTCATGCTTTACACATGCATAGAAGGCATGTGTGCGTGCTCACATTTGCAAATCAGTAGGGAAGGTAAGTGAATACCACCCCTGAACTATTCCCTATACTTGAACATGTATAGAATCCTCTTGGCTTATTCGCTGTTCTGACCATCCCCCAGATTTCAATCTCCTTCCAGTGTGTCTGCTCTAAAGGCAACTTCTTGCCTGGAGCACCTGTCACAATGCCAGATATGTGTTCTCCTGCTTGGAGCCTTCCTGAAGCAGCCTGAGCTTGCCACTCTGAAACAAAGAAATAAATCAACCCACCTCTCCTGGAAAATGACCTTCAAGAGGCTTTCCTGTCTTAAGGTAAACAAGTGACTCTTTCCCGGCCTTGGCTAGTTCTCTAAAGATCTCTGCCTAACCCATTAGTATAACGAGAGTGAGCAGGAGCAAAGAAGCCCCCAATTAATAATAGCAACAGTATTTAGACTTATATACCACTTCACTGTGTTTTCCAGCCCTCTCTAAGCAGCTTATACAGTCAGAATATTTCCACCAATTGTCCGGGTCCACATTTAACTGACCTTGGAAGGATGGAAGGCTGAGTCAACTTTGAGACGGTGAGATGTGAACTGCCAAGCTATTGGCTGCCAGCAATCAGCAGAATTCGCTGAGTACTGCATTCTTACCACTGCACCAGGAGGGCAGGAGAAGCCAAAGCTGGCCCCCAATCATGCTTCTGCCCTGGCTAGTCTTCCAAGCTTGTTAAGATTGGCACATCCTATAGTAATCAGTCAGGGCATTGGAGGTTATAGAACCAGGGTGGCGCAGTGGTTAGAGTGCAGCACTGCAGACTACTTTATCTAACTGCTAGCTGTAGTTCAGCGGTTCAAATCTTATCACCAGCTCAAGGTTGACTCAGTATTCCCTCCTTCCAAAGTGGGTAAAATTAGGACCCAGATTGTTGGGGGCAATACATTGTTCCCTTGACTTTCGCATTCAAAGAGCGCCCGTGAAAATCAAATTTCAGCGAAGTAGAGTAATTACACTATTTTTGGCTATGAACAATATTGCAGGACATCCCCTAACACTTTAAACCCCTAAATTACAATTTCCCATTCCCTTAACAACCTTTAGATTATTACTCACCATTATTACTGGTACTCACCATTGAAGTAGATACTTAATGATCCTGATGTTTATTAACAATAATTATTAACAATAATTATTGTTTATTAACAATAATTATTAACAATAATTTGGTGATGATGTATGATATCACGGGTGGGAAAAACTGTGGTGTAGAAAAAAACCCCGTGAAATATTTTTCAATTAATTTTTTTGAAAAACTGTGGTATAGACTTTTTGTGAATGTTGGACCTGCGAAAGTCAAGGGAACATTGTATGCTGATTCTGTAGACTGCTTAGAGAGGGCTATAAGCTATGGCGAGGGGGGCGTTTGCCCAGGTTCGCCTGGCGCACCAGTTGCGGCCCTATTTGGACCGGGAGTCATTGCTCACAGTCACTCATGCCCTCATCACCTCGAGGCTCGACTACTGTAACACTCTCTACATGGGGCTACCTTTGAAAAGTGTTCGGAAACTTTAGATCGTGCAGAATACAGCTGCGAGAGCAATCATGGGCTTTCCCAAAAATGCCCATGTAACACCAACACTCCGCAGTCTGCATTGGTTGCCGATCAGTTTCCTGTCACAATTCAAAGTGTTGGTTGCCACCTATAAAGCCCTTCATGGCACCGGACCAGGGTATCTACGAGACCGCCTTCTGCCGCACGAATCCCAGCGACCGGTTAGGTCCCACGGAGTGGACCTTCTCCGGGTCCCGTCAACTAAACAATGTCATTTGGTGGGGCCCAGGGGAAGAGCTTTCTCTCTGGGGGCCCTGGCCCTCTGGAACCAACTCCCCCGGAGATTAGAATTGCCCCCACCCTCCTTGCCTTTCATAAACTCCTTAAAACCCACCTCTGTCGTCAAGCGTGGGGGAACTGAGACATCTCCCCCTGCCTATGTAGTTCTAGTGCATGATATGACTGTATGTATGTATTTTATATTGGGGTTCCTTGCTTTTAGATTTTTAAATGTATAATTGTTATCTTAGATTTTAATTATTAGATTTGTCACTATATATTGTTTTTGTCACTGTTGTGAGCCGCCACGAGTCTGCGGAGAGGGGCGGCATACAAATCTAATTAATAATAATAATAATAATAATAATAATAATAATAATAATAATAATAATAATAGCACTATGATGCTATTATTACTGTTATTAAGTTATTTTCCTTTCTAGCAGATTTGGGCCATTCTCTGTTTCTGAAGTTTGCAGAATATTTTCAGGGAGGAAAAAGGAGAAATGGGGAAAGGGAGAAAATAGCGCCCTTTGTGGCTCTAAATTCTCAGACAAATGTTCAGACTTACCGTGCATTGAATTGTCCTGCAGCAAGTTGCCCTATGGTGAGTAGGCTTATTCCATCTTTGCAGTGCAGCATATCCCTCCTGGGAATCTGGACTACATTCAACCTGTTTTGTCGGGCTCTCTGGTAGACTCCTCCCAAAAATTCACAGGTACAAATTTCAGACACACACACGTTTGAAAATTCAAAACAATGTTCTTTATAATGAAAATTCACTTAACCTAAGCCCTCTTTTGGTATAGCAAAGAGCACTCATCTCCAAACAAACTGGTAATTTGTACAAGTCCCTTATCAGTTCTGAGATACTTAGCTTGAAGCTGTGAGGCAATTCACAGTCCTTCTTCTTTTACAAAGTGAAACACACTTTGCTCTGGTTTAGTTTCAAAGCGGGGAAAAATCAGCACCCAAAGGTCAAAGTCAGTAAAGCAGGCACAAAATACAAGGATCAGATAATCCTCCACAATGGGCAAACCCACAGGCTGCTATTTATAGCAGCCTCACTAATTACCACAGCCCCACCCAACCACAGGTGGCCTCATTTTCTTTGATAATAATCTCTCAGTTGTTGTTGGCTATGTATCGCTCTCCGCATGCATGGCTGTATCATTAACTCTTGTTCTGAATCCAAGGAGGAGCTAGATAATTGATCTCCTTCTCAGCTGTCTGCCACACTCTCCTCCTCCCTGTAACTCATGTCTTCTTGGTCAGAGGAGCCTTCATCAGCAGATTCCACCGAGGGCAAAACAGGCCTGCAGCATGTCGATGTCTCCCCCACATCCACAGTCCTTGGGGCAGGAGCTGGGCCAGAGCTAACCACAACACAATCCAGTAGTGGATTTCACTTACCTTCACTACTGGTTCAGAATGTGTGAATGCATGTGTGCGCTCGCTTCACTCACAGCGATTCTGCGCATGCACATAACCTTCTACGTGTTGTGGTTAGCTCTGGCCCAGCTCCTGCCCCAAGGAATGTGCAGGTGGATGTGGGGGAAACATCCACATGCCGCAGGCCTGTTTTGCTCCCGATGGGATCTGCCGATGAAGCCTCCTCTGACCAAGGAAGCGTGAGTGACAGGGAAGAGGGGAGATTTGCAGACAGCCCAGGAGGAGATCAATCATCTGTATCATCCTTGGATTCTGAACAAGAATTAATGACACATCCACACATAAGTAGAGTGATGCATAGGAGACAACTGAAGGATTATTACAAGAGAAAATGAGGCCATCTGTGGTTGGGTGGGGATACTGTTATTAGTGCTACAGGTAAAAGTGCAGCCTGGTCATTTTAGCCTCATGGCAGTTTATCTGATTCATTGTTTCGTCAAGATCGTGGTTTTTGTGCTGTTCAAGATTGTGTGTGGACTCTCTGGACTTTAGAATTGGACTCAATTTCCCAGTTATTGGGTGAGCAATTGGATTGCATTTAACCTGTGCCTTGTGTGTACCAGAAAATCCCTTTGACATTTAAAAAGGGAGCTGTTTCTGTTTTTCTGTTTATAAAAACTTTTGGGTTTTCCTTTTATCATGTGGTGTGTGTCTTCTTGGACTAATTACCCTGTAATTATGGGTGGTTGAAACACGCCGGCAAAACACTACGCATGTGCAAATTATCCATGATGAAGTCTATGCCTGTGGGTGGAACCTCCTGCCACCACTACTGGTTCTCCTGAACTGGGGCGAACTGGTACAAACCCACCACTGATTCCACCACATAGTTAATTTTATTTAATCTTAACTCTTCTGCTAACCCTAGGACTGAACTTCTTGCTCTGAAGGGACCAAGCAAGATCAGCCCTTCATAGCTGGCTGAGGCCACCTTCAAATTGCCAGGTAATGGTGATCTGAAAAGAAAATAAATTATTAATTTTATTCTAGATGTATTCTACTGCCAGAGGCCCTTATGAAAATTATCAGTTACAGATTAATTCGACCGAATTTAGCAGCTTAGTAAAGAAGAGATGGGCAGATTTGCCTCAGGGAGAGAGGTTTTGTGGGTCAGGTCTATCAAAGCATCAAAATTCTCAGAGTTACTTACTGAACATCTTTTTTACATACATATGATATTTTATTAAAGGAAATTTTTACAAAGAGAAATATGAAAGAGAGAAGAACAAAAGATATAGAAGAAAAATAGATAAAAGCAAAAGCGATAAACACTGTAAATTGAGAAAAAAGAGAAAGCAAGATCTCCAACATTTACAGCAATTGCAAACATATTTAATATTGTTTTCCACCTCCAAAATTATGTGGCATGGTTTTCTTCTTTCCATAAACATTTTATGGTGACCTTGCTGTGAGGCTTCAGAAGACAATTTATTTTTTGAAAGATCCACTAGTCCAGCATAAAAATAATCACCGGAAGGAATAGCAGCGGTACACTTTCAACACTTAGCAACCCAGTGGTATACATACTTCACAATGAGATATTATGTATATTTAGATTATAGAATAGACTAGAATATATTCTGTCGGGCTCTCTGGTAGAATCCTCACAAAAATTCACAGGTACAAATTTCAGACACACACACGTTTGAAAATTCATAACAATGTTCTTTATAATGAAAATTCACTTAAACTAAGCCCAATTTTGGTATAGCAAAGAGCACTCGTCTCCAAACAAACTGGCAATTTATACAAGTCCCTTATCAGTCCTGTGATACTTAGCTTGCAGCTGTGAGGCAATTCAAAGTCCTTCTTTCACAAAGTGAAACACACTTTGCTCTGGTTTAGTTTCAAAGCGGGGGAAAATCAGCACACAAAAAGTCAAAGTCACTAAAGCAGTCACGAAACACAATGATCAGATAATCCTCCACAATGGCCAAACCCACAGACTGCTATTTATAGCAGCCTCACTAATTACCACCGCCCCACCCAACCACAGATGGCCTCATTTTCTTTGATAATAATCTCTCAGTTGTTGTTGCCTATGCATTGCTCTCCGCATGCGTGGCTATATCATTAACTCTTGTTCTGAATCCAAGGAGGAGCTAGATAATTGATCTCCTTCTGAGCTGTCTGCCACACTCTCCTCCTCCCTGTCACTTATGTCTTCTTGGTAAGAGGAGCCTTCATCATTAGATTCCACCGGGGGCAAAACAGGCCTGCAGCATGTGGATGTCTTCCCCACATCCACAGTCCTTGGGGCAGGAGCTGGGCCAGAGCTAAGCCACAACAGAATAGAATAGAAATTTTTTATTGGCCAAGTGTGATTGGACACACAAGGAATTTGTCTTGGTGCACAAGCTCTCAGAGAAAAGATATGTTCGACTAGAATCATAAGATATAGCACTTAATCATAGTCCAGGTACAAATAAGCAATCCAATCATATTAGGAACCAGTCTATATAAATTATAAGGATATAAGCATCAAAGTTACAGCCATACAGTCATTTGTGAGAGGAGATGGGTGATGGGAACAATGAGAAGATTAATAGTAGTGCAGACGTAGTAAATAGTATGACAGTCTTGAGGAAATTATTTGTTTAGCAGAATGATATGTTTGGGGAAAAAACTGTTCTTGTGTCTAGTTGTTCTGATGTGCAGTGTATAGCATTGTTTTGAGGGTAAGAGTTGAAACTGTTTGTGTCCAGGATGTCAGGGATCCGCAAATATTTTCCCAGCCCTCTTTTTGACTTGTGGAGTATACAGGATCCTCAATGAAAGGCAGGTTGGTAGTAATCGTTTTCTGAAGTTCTGATTATCCTCTGAGGTCTGTGTCGGTCTTGTTGGGTTGCAGAAACAACCCAGACAGTTATAGAGGTGCAGATGACAGACTCAATGATTCCTCTGTAGAAGTGTATCAGCAGCTCCTTGGGCAGTTTGAAATTTCTGAGTTGGTGCAGAAAGAACATTCTTTGTTGTGCTTTTTTGAATATGTTTTTGATATTTTTGATGTTTTATTATTTATTTACTTACTTACTTACTTACTTACTTACTTACTTACTTACTTACTTACTTACTTACTAGATATTTGATATTTTTGATATTTTTGATGTTTTATTATTTACTTACTTACTTACTTACTTACTTACTTACTTACTTACTTACTTACTTACTTACTTACTTATTAGACATGTACAAGATAGTAGATATCGGTATAAGCATAAACATTGCTTAGTAAATTAGGCAGTAGGATAGGGGTGGTGGGCACAATGGTGCACTTATGCACGTTCCTTACAGACCTCTTAGGAATGGGGTGAGATCGACTGTAGATAGTCTAAGGTTAAAGTTTTGGGGATTTGGGGAAAAAACCACAGAGTCAGGTAGTAGCATTCCAGGCATTGATCACTTTGCTAAAGTCGTATTTTCTAAAGTCGAGTTTGGAGCGGCTGATCGTGTGCTCGTGTATTGTTAAGTGTCCATTTAGATCTTGCGATATGGTAGAACCTAGAAATTTGAAGGTCTCTACTGTTGATACTATGTTTAATCTAGTATTGTAAGAGGTGGATTTCTCCTGAAGTCTATCACCACTTCTACAGTTTTGAGTGTATTCAGTTCCAGACTGTTCTGGTAGCACCACAAGATTAGTTGTTCAACCTCCCGTCCATATGCTGATTTATCATTGTCTCAAACAAGACCAATCACTGGATCATTAGAGATGCAGTCATTGGTGTAGAGACAGAAGTGGAGAGAGCACACAGCCTTGGGGGTGCCCTGTGCTAATTGTAGAGGTATAAGGTTTGATTCTGCTTAGCTTCACCTGCTTTTTATAATGACTGCTTTAAATATTATAATAGCTGCTTTAAAATTGACATCTATACATTTCAGTTGGCATATGCCAATTCATTAAATCTGGATATTATTATTAGCAGTAGCAACATGAATTAAGTCATCCTCACCCATTATTTGAAGAAGGCACTAATTATTCTGAGCATTTGAAAAAATGATCCACGGCCTTCGACCCATTCTCCACCCACCAATCTTCTCTTTATTAACATCCTTTTAGTCCTTTCTGTTGCTAAATTCCTACTACCTGCTATGCCCATACATATTCTCCCCACCACCACCCAATGTTGTTACTTTAACTTTAATTATAGAAACTGACACCCAGGGGTTCCTATCCTTTCTGCATATTCAGTCTTGTGTGTGTTGTGATTCAGTCTGAGGCTCCTCAGGGAACGGCTGGAACTCTGCCGGCTCCATGCTCAGAGGGGGAGGACGAGGAACAGGAGGAGGAGGAGGACCAGGCAGATGGGGAAGAGGAATGTCAGGATGAGGAGGAGGGAGAACAGCCTGAGACCCCCGGGGGGAGCTCTCCCCAGCGAGTAGCCTGGAATCATTAGATGAGAACGCACAAGCCATCATAGATATGAGGCAGAGAAGGGCAGCACAACGAAGGGGACAATTAGCCAGGTATTTCCATCCCTAATAGGCAACAGCTGGGTTTGGGTGTGGTTCTCCTCAGAAAGGTTGAAAAGGCAGGCCCGCCCTTCCTGTATTGTGGAGAGTTATCTTTTGGGAGTCATGTGACCTTGCTTCGATCCTTGACATCTCTGATTCTGGCTTGTGGCCTCGAAGGCTGAAAACTTGGGGGAGGCGTGGGTTTTAGTATCTACAGTGGTGTGTGTGCCAGCAAGAAGCCTGTTGTATTGTCTGACCATTGTGACTCTTCTGTGAAGCTTCATAGCATTCCAGTTTGTAAGAACAGTTTTTGTTATCTGTGTTTGTTTTCAAAGATATAAAATGACTTTGCTTTTTATCAGCGTGTCTGGATACTCTTTTTAGTTGGTGTTCACGTCTGGGGGAACCCAGACAGAACAGTGTGGAATTCCTATCAAAGAACTGAAAGGACCAGTATATATCTGCGAGACCGCCTTCTGCCACACGAATCCCAGCGGCCAGTTAGGTCCCACAGAGTTGGCCTTCTCCGGGTCCCATCGACTAAACAATATCGGCTGGTGGGACCCAGGGGAAGAGCTTTCTCTGTGGTGGCCCCAACCCTCTGGAACCAGCTCCCCCCAGAGATTAGGATTGCCCCCACCCTCCTTGCCTTTCGTAAACTCCTTAAAACCCACCTCTGCCGTCAGGCATGGGGGAACTGAGATATCCCCCCTTACCTATGTAGTTTTATGTATGGTATGTTGTATGTATGATTTTTAAACAATGGGGCTTTTAGACTTTTAATATTAGATTTATTATTATAGACTTTTAATATTAGATTTGTCATTGTATACTGTTTTGTATCACTGTTGTGAGCTGCCCCGAGTCTGCGGAGTGGGGCGGCATACAAATCTATTAAACAAACAAACAAACAAACAAATTAAAAAATAAATAAATAAATAAATAAATACAAATATGATTAGCTGAAGGATGAATTGATTTGCACAGACAGCTCATTTGGATTATCGGTCATCTCCTTTCTTGACCACATGACAAATAACACCTTTCGACAATATTTTGGTGTGGCACCAATTATAGAGAAGAGGAGAGAAGGCTGACTCCACTGGTATGGATATGTCCTGTGAGCAACACCTTCCTCTGTTGCCAAGAGTGCCTACCAACTAAATGTCAATGGCTGATGACCTTACGGGCATCCAAAAGAGAGATGGCAAGACGCCATCAACAAAGATTTGCAAGCCATGGGACACAGCTGACCATACACTGTGGTGCTCAATGATCTGAAAAGGGGACCCTGCACCTTTGGAATATGCTAGGAGGAGGAAGAGGAGGAGGAGGAGGAAGAGGAGAAGAAGAAGAAAAAGAAGAAGAAGAAGAAGAAGAAGAAGAAGAAGAAGAAGAAGAAGAAGAAGAAGAAGAAGAAGAAGAAGAACAGCAACAACAACAACAACAACAACAAATTGGCAAAAAGCATTTGCTTGCAAGTCTTAGGTACTGTATTTCTTGGTGTTTGCAATTGATAAGCTCAAGACTTTGTAATTTGTCAAACCTTCAGCTTTCTAGATGCTGCTGAACAATTCCGCATTCTCTCAAAGTAGAATATGCTGGCAGAGGTTGCAATCTGTAGTGGAACAAATTCTGGAAAGCCGCAAGTTTTCTGTCCCTGAGCTACATGATAGATTTTTTACTGGCGAGATTTGGCTTCAGAACTTTGCTTGGCCATCTCAAGGGGAAGATATAGGAAGTCATTATCTCTTAGCTCATCTAAGGTCTCAGAGAGATGAGGAGAATTAAATGTGATGGCTTTCTTTATACAATCCCTGAGCTCCTTGATGGGAAGGACAGGATGCCAACATACTGAAATGCATTTTCCTAACTACGTTATTTTGAATGCAAGCCTTCTGAGCTTGGATACATTTTTGCTTTAGTTAATAGCTGAACAGATGGAAGCTATGTATGAATATTAGAGATTTAATTCTTTCACATCAGCAAACAGTGTGCAACAATTTTTAAATAAGCATCATCTCTGCTTCTAAATAAGTCTGTACTCCACCGGCTTTTAAATATCCCTGTTTTATTTTATTTATTATATTTATTGTATTTATATGCCGTTCGTTCCAAAACAGACTCAGAGAGGCTAGTATTTTGGACACTATTAGAACCAGTCCTAGGCAGGAAATGAATCCTGACTTCTCTTTAGAAGGTCAGATCCTGCAGATGAAACTGAAATTCTTTGGCCACGTAATGAGAAGGAAGGACTCACTGGAGAAGAGCCTAATGCTGGGAACGATTGAGGGCAAAAGAAGAAGGGGACGACAGAGAATGAAGGGGCTGGATGGAATCACTGAAGCAGTTGGCGTGAGCTTAAATGGACTCCAGGGGATGGTAGAGGGCAGGAAGTTCATGGAGTTTCAATGGGTCGGACACGACTTTGCAACTAACAACAACAACAAATTTTGGACACAGATAAGTAACAGCCATTACATTCCTCAATCTCACCCCCCTCCCCTAATATGATACTCATTATTAGAACAAAAGCATTTACTAGTTGAGTGTTTTATCCATAGCTATATGTTTAGAGCCTATTGGGCACTTCCCGTGGCTTTTAAAGTCCTGTAGGCTTGGGGGTTTTGAGTGTGCTATCATTGTAACAAAGCACAAATTACTCATGGAAAGTTGGATTCCTAGGTAGAGAATCCCAAAATAATAGGTATGCTTTTTAGAGTTCATTTAGAGTTTGCCGGAAACTGGAAGTTCGAGCTCCAGGCAGCATCGCCCCGCTCCGGGGCAATTTCGGCCGGTGTATTAAAACACCGGCCATGCATTTGTCTTTATTTTCCCTATGTTAAAAAATTATAGGAAATGCAACATCAATGTAATGTGAGCATCATTCTAAAGAGTATGTATTTTTTTAAAAAAACCAATTGTGTTCAAATGTACATCATCTGTAATCATCATACAGAGACTTCTCATTTAATTCTGTTTCAACTGTTTCAACTCCTATCCTCAAAACGATGCTTATAGAGCAATGGTTTTCAACCTTTTTTGAGCCATGGCACATTTTTTAACATTTACAAAATCCTGGGGCACACCACCAACCAAAATGACACAAAATAGCACTCTAACACAGTACATATTATACATATAGTTAATAATATAATTTCTAAATGTATTTATACACACTTAGTATGAAACCTGGGTCTGTTTCGATGAACACAAATGGGGTATCCTGGCAGGAATGGTTGTTTGGGGACCTGTAAGTCTAAGCATGTTTAATTTCCCCACGGCACACCTGACCATGTCTCACGGCACACTAGTGTGCCGTGGCAAACTGGTTGAAAAGCACTGCTATAGAGCACTTCACACCAGAACAAGTAGACACAAGAGCAGTTTTTTCCTGAATCCATCACTTTGCTAAACAAATAATTCCTTCAATCCTGTCAAACTATTTACTAAGTCTGCACTACTATTAATCTTCTCCTCGTTCCCATCACCCATCTCCTCCCACTAATGACTGTATAACTTTGTTGCTTGTATCCTTTCGGTTTACATTGACTGATTCCTAATATGATTTGATTGCTTATTTGTACCCGGAGTATCATTAAGTTTTGTACCTTATGATTATTGATGAACGGATCTTTTCTTTTATGTGAGAGCATATGTACCAAAAACAAATTTCTTGTGTATCTAATCCCACTTGGCCAATTAAGATATTCTATTCTATTCTGTTCCATTCCGTTCCACTCCACTCCATTCCATTCCATTCCATTCTATTCTATTCTATTCTATTCTAATAAAGAATACAGTGATCCCCCGATCATTGCGAGGGTTCCGTTCCAGGACCCCCCGCAACGAGCGGGTTTTCGCGAAGTAGCGCTGCGGAAGTAAAAACACCATCTGTGCATGTGCAGATGGTGTTTTTACTTCCCAGCAGCGAGGAGCCGAAGATTGGGGTTTCCCCGTCGCCCACGCCCACGTTCGCCTTTGACTTCGGGACTCAGTTGGTAAACCGCGTGGCTGTTTTAAAACGTCGCCGCCGGCATGTCCCGAAGCCAAACGAACCCGGGTGGCCGGGCGAGCAGTGAGCGAACAGCGGGTGGCCGGGCGAAGGGTGGGCTCGCTGCTCGCCTGGCCACCCGGGTTTGTTTGGCTTCGGGACATGCCGGCGGCGACGTTTTAAAACAGCCGCACGGCTTCCCAACTGAGTCCCGAAGTTCGCCTTTGACTTCGGGACTCAGTTGGTAAACTGCATGGCTGTTTTAAAACGTCACCGCCGGCATGTCCCGAAGCCAAACGAACCCGGGTGGCCGGGCAAGCAGCGAGCGAACGGCGGGTGGCCGGGCGAATGGCGGGCGAGCGGCGAATGGCGGGCGAGCCGGGCGAACGGCGGGCGAACGGCGGGTGGCCTGGCGAACGGCGGGCGAACGGCGGGTGGCCGGGCGAACGGCGGGCGAGCCGGGCGAATGGCGGGCGAACGGCGGGTGGCCGGGCGAAGGGCGGGCGAGCGGCAAACGGGGGAAGGCCCAGGGAAGCCGCCCAGCAGCTGATCTGCCCAGCGCCATCTACGCATGCGTGCCCATAGAAAAAAGGGCGCGCATGCGCAGATGGTGTTTTTACTTCTGGGTTCAAAAATCGCCATATAGCCGTTTCGCAATCATCGGGAGCGCAATTCCCGGGGGATCACTGTATATCCAGTAAAGCTGTTATTGTGTCACTGACCTTTACGGGTGATCTAAGTGATGACATTTTCCATTTGTTTCCATCTGTTACATTTTTACTACTTCTTCTATATTTTTTCCCGTTGGTGCAAAACTCATCTGTTAAGGAGGAAAAGATAAAATGCTTACAGTAAGCCTTTCTACTGATACGGCTGGAACGCTATTGTCACTTTTACTAGGAATAGTTGTAGGTTTTTATTGGCTTAGGCTGTCAAACTTGAACATTCTTTGTTCCCACTTATTTACACGGAAGAACTAACTCGTGATTCTGCTATATGCTCAAAATGCTTGAAAAGAGCTTAACTTTGGTAACTTTGATCTGTTTTCACATATTCCTTTATAATGAGCAGGCACATAGAAAACGTTATGCATCGTGCATATTGATGCATGCATATTGAATCAGATCCAGAATTTTGATGTTGAAATCCTATTGAATACTTCCTGTTGATTAATTTGGAGATAATCACTATCAAACACATCCAACTATAAACATGCATACAGTGATACCTCGTCTTACAAACGTCTTGTCATACAAACTTTTTGAGATACAAACCCGGCCTTTAAGATTTTTTTGCCTCTTCTTACAAACTATTTTCACCTTACAAACCCACCGCCGCCGCTGGGATGCCCCACCTCTGGTCTTCCATTGCCAGCGAAGTGCTCGTTTTTGCGATGCTGGGATTCCGCTGCTGGGATTCCCCTGCAGCATCGCAAAAACACAGAAGTCTGGAGGTGGGGTTTCCCATGGAGGGGAGCCTCAGGGTAATCCCAGCAGTGCAAAAACGGGTGCTTCGGCTGGCAAAAGGGGTGAATTTTGGGCTTGCACGCATTAATCGCTTTTCCATTGATTCCTATGGGAAACATTGTTTCGTCTTACAAACTTTTCACCTTAAGAACCTCGTCCCGGAACCAATTAAGTTTGTAAGACAAGGTATCACTGTATTCTAGTTAGTGATGTTAGTTTTGCCTTCTATAGCTGGTGGTTTTACCAAAGGTTTGATGAAAAGAACTTGCATAGTGTTCTCTATCTCTTTCCCTA
Organism: Erythrolamprus reginae; assembly: GCF_031021105.1. Lineage (NCBI taxonomy): Eukaryota > Metazoa > Chordata > Lepidosauria > Squamata > Dipsadidae > Erythrolamprus > Erythrolamprus reginae. The sequence continues at coordinate 18,071,930 of NC_091955.1, read as the reverse complement.
TGTCCATGGTACATATAAATTTATATTATATTGTGTTATGTTGTGTTGCATTACATTGTATTATGTTACATTATATTATATTACTTTAGTTCTGTAATTAGGGTTAAAAGTTAGTCATAAGCTGATCAGAAACCTCCATGGATGGAGCTTCAATACTGATCTAGCGAGGGGGATGTTTAATGTTAGCTGTCTTTGAAGGGAACACACACTATTATCTTTCCCAGATTCCCTGACTGTTAGAAGGAGCGTAAGGTCTGTCTTTGTCCTATTTTTGTATTCTTGAATATTCATTGACTGCTATCTTGAATTTGTTTTTAGTGTACTTTTTTCCCGTCTCATATTATATTGTCATGCAATTTTCATATATTGCCTTGGAATAAAAGTTTGTGCCCATATATAGTGAACACAAGAACAATGGGGCACAATCTGAGGTTAGTTGGGGGAAAGATCAGAAGCAACATGAGAAAATATTATTTTACTGAAAGAGTAGTAGATGCTTGGAACAAACTTCCAGCAGATGTGATTGGTAAATCCACAGTAACTGAATTTAAACATGCCTGGGATAAATATGTATCCATCCTAAGATAAAATACAGGAAATAGTATAAAGGCAGACTAGATGGACCATGAGGTCGTTTTCTGGCATCAATCTTCTATGTTTCATATTGTGTGATCATTGGTTCCAAATCAAAAAGAATCTGTAATAAACATTTGTTCTTTGTTGGATAAATACAGTTCCAGTCATCACATATGTTGCATTATCTATGATAGACATTGCATTATTCTGCTAGAAATTTGTATGCCGCCCCGAGTCTTCAGAGACGGGCGGCATACAAATCTAATAAATTATTATTATTATTATTATTATTATTATTATTATTATTATTATTAATTTGGTCAGCAAACATGAGAAAAGACCCAAGAATTCAAAATATATTAATAAATATATTTATTTCATTATAGGGCCAGCAATATGTATATAATTGCTGACCACAAACAGGCCTGGCCTGGCCATCGGGTCACTTCTTTCATGGCCAAAAATAGCCACTTGTCTTGTTCACCCTTGTCTAACTGTAACAGTCATTCCAGCTACCAGTAGCCGTCTACCCAAAAAAGCCTGCCATTGTCCATCCTGGCAAGGTTGGTCACACATTCGCTTAAATAGGGTCCAATTTTGGGGGTAGGGCTTAATTTTAATGCGTGCACACAAAACAGTTCTGGGCCTTCTTTTGGGGGGTGGGCCATGTTTTAGGAGAAACAAGGTGTAGTTCGTAGACCACTTCAACATTATTGAGGTGATTTGCCTGCAAGTTGTTTTCCATTCAAGTTGACTGGGGTATGAATGAGTATGAGTGTGAGTGTATGATTTTAAATGGGTCTTAGATTATTAATTGGATTTTAAATTATTAATATTGGACTTTGTATGTGAATTGTTTTATATTTTGTACTTTTATATGTTGTTAGCCACCCCAGTCCTCAGAGAGGGGAAGCAGTCCAATCAATTAATTAAATGATTAAATGATTAAATGATTAAATGATTAAGTAGACAGATAGACAGATAGATAGACAGATAGACAGAGAGACAGACAAACAGATAGACAGACAAACAAACAAACAAATAAATAAATAAATAAATAAATAAATAGCCTGCCATCTTCAATATTAATAGAATAATACAGGACAAAATTGGAAATGACTCGCACGCTGTTTCCAATGACATTTAAATGGGAGATACTGTATTACTATTATGTTCTCTGCTCCCTAGAGCAGCCTTCCCAATTTCCAGAGTACTAAGATTTCAGCCTTGAGAATTCCCAGGCTGTTTGGGCAAAACACTTGGAGGTCACTAGTTTGCAGGCTGGAAGCTGATCTAAAGATTCCTGCATTTTAGTCTGGCTGTCACTGGAGATCAAAAACTATCTACATCCTAACGTTTTTATTACTGATTCACTTGAGAGTCCGTTGTGGCTGTTCCTGGATCTGCAGGCTTTAATTATTGTCAATTATGCCCTAGCTACTTGCCTACAGGTACCTGCATTCAATTACACCAAACTTTTAATCCAGAACCACCACCCTCCATGGTGTCCCACTTTACCAATGTTAAAATCTGGTCACCTTAGTGATGGTGAACCTATGGCATGTGTGCCACAGGTGGCATGCAGAGTCCTTTCTGTGGGAATATTAGCCTGTGCCTGCCACCAAACAGTTGTGTGGGGCAGGGGGCATGCAGGAGATGAACAAGTATGTGCAGGGGTGGAGTAAGGGTAAGGGCATCACTCACACATTGCATTATGGGTTATAACTGCAGGGAGACCTACTAGGTCCAAAATGGGGAATGGGGGGTGCAGCACTCCCCTCACACTCAATTTGTGCTCCCAGGAGACTACAGGGAGGCCTACTATGTCCAAAACAGGGCATGGGGGCAGTGCAAGGGGGCACAGGCAGGGGGGGACAAGGGTTTCACAAGCACATTGTATTATAGGTGTGTTCTGTCGGGCTCTCTGGTAGAGTCCTCCCGAAAATTCACAGGTACAAATTTCAGACACACACATGTTTGAAAATTCAAAACAATGTTCTTTATAATGAAAATTCACTTAAACTAGGTCCTCTTTTTTTATAGCAAAGAGCACTCATCTCCAAACAAACTGGTAATTGGTACAAGTCCCTTATCAGTTCTGAGATACATACTTAGCTTGCAGCTGTGAGGCAATTCACAGTCCTTCTTCTTTCACAAAGCGAAACACCCTTTGCTCTGGTTTAGTTTCAAAGCGGGGAAAAAGCAACACACCAAGGTCAAAGTCAGCAAATCAGACATGAAACACAATGATCAGATAATCCTCCACAATGGCCAAACCCACAGGCTGCTCTTTATAGCAGCCTCACTAATTACCACAGCCCCACCCAACCACAGGTGGCCTCATTTTCTTTGATAATAATCTCTCAGTTGTTGCTGCCTATGCATCGCTCTCTGCATGCGTGGCTGTATCATTAACTCTTGTTCTGAATCCAAGGAGGAGCTAGATAATTGATCTCCTTCTGAGCTGTCTGCCACACTCTCCTCCTCCCTGTCACTCATGTATTCTTGGTCAGAGGAGCCTTCATCAGCAGATTCCACCAGGGGGGCAAAACAGGCCTGCGGCATGTGGATGTCTCCCCTACATCCACAGTCCTTGGGGCAGGAGCTGGGGCAGAGCTAACCACAACAAGGTGGGGGCACACAGACCCGCTTTCAGCACTCGACAACAAAATAGTTACCCATCACTGCCTTCGAGTCTTCCCAATATTAATGAGGTCTGTCCCGCATAGCTTTGGAGCTCACGTAAGTTCGTCCAGACGCTGCTGTTCCTGAGAGAAGGTCAGACATAGATTGTATAAATAAAGCTCTGTTTGAAAATCCAATTTTTCCCGATGACTCCTTAGCTGTGACTCCGTGTTTGCTGTGAACTGAATTGCATTACAGAAAGATTTTCAATTGAACAGTGTATTTGGATATTGTAACATAGAGACATCTTTCGTGAAGATAAAAAGTTGTCCCTTCTGTAAGGTCATGTAAGAGAAATAAAACTCAGCTCCCTTTCGCCGAAGAGAAGGCTACATGGCTATGTTGGAAATAGAATTGTGCCGAATCAAAACTCCAGGTTTATTTTTTCACTTCAGTATAGCAATAATCAATATAAGCACTGCAGTAAATTTAAATATAAAGTTTTAAATTGTTAAGCATGTCCAAATATTATGGGCACTGTTCATGCTTAATGAGATTATGAATTTATCATTACTATTTATAGACAGCCTCTTATATGTTGGTTTACAAATGTCAAAAATGTTAAATGTTTTGCTGTGAAAATGTCACCCTTTCAGAATTAATGCTGTAACATTTGATATTAGAGATCAAAGAATTATCCAAGATTGTTTAGTACAGCAACACATATATGCTTAGTTTTACATAAAAGCTTGCCACCACTTTCTATTATGCCTCACTGAAAATACTTACTGTCATCATCTGTCTTAGTATAATGTAGACAAAAAGAAAATGCCAGTCTTACTCTTCAGTTCTTTATCAACAATAACATCTCATAGTTTAAAAAATTGCTTGAAATAACGGGTAAATTACATTGTAAAGCGTATTTTAACCATGGCTCTATATTTTCCTCCAAAGAAGAAATAAGCCATATAAACATTTAAAATATCACCCTAAACCACAGGTTTAAGAAATGTATCTTGCACAGATCACACCGTTTCTTTCTTTCTTTCTTTCCTTCTTTCTTTTCTTTCTTTCTTTCCTTCTTATAATATTTGTGGTGAAGGAACTACAAATGTACTAGCCATGCTGTGTGAATATCAATTGTGTTTAGCTTTTCTCTGAGTAATGGAAATGAGTTGATTTATTATTTCTTGTTTTGACTTCAAAAGAAAAGAAATCTATAATCCCTAGGGTATTGTACACAATAACCAGTGGGTCATCTACCCTTGTTAGTAAAACCCATGACCAGTATTAATTATTGAGTAGGTTTGAGCACAGCATTCCTTCTTGAATGCAAACCTCTAGTTGTCTTGTTCTGATAAATGAATGGGCCATAGGTTTCTCTGTTGGAATATTTTTAATAAAGAAATCAAGTGAGCCTTAACTACCTGTTCACAATAACAATTGTTCTGTGCCAGGTGGTAATCAAACTGGAAATGCTCTCCACTTCTTTAAACAAACTTTATTTACAGCATTTTTGTCCAAGAAATCACTTCATCTCATCCCCAAGCAGGTTGTTATATCTTTGTAACATGGCATTCCAAACTGAAGCCTCTGAACAATTACTCCGGGAGCCGCACCAAAGGTTAAATCATTGCAGTCCCCTTTTAGATAAGTCCTCAATACATCAAATTAGCACTGGCAGCTTACCAAACGTCTGGGCATTTCAGGCGAGGGGCCTTTTTAGAGCAGAAAGCCAGGATTTTCTGAGCAGATTTATCGGAGCATACCTAAATAAACCACCATTATTGAAATAGTTGCAACTCCACAAACATTTACCCAGATTCCCACTCTTTTATACCCCTTGTGATGAATGAATGAATAAACAATATCTCACTGCTAACCCACACTCAGTAAAAGACCTTGGAATATTAATATCGAATGACCTAAGTGCTAAAGCCCACTGCAACAATATTGCCAAAAAAGATTCTAGAGTTGTTAACCTGATCCTACGCAGCTTCTGCTCAGGCAATCTCACACTACTCACAAGAGCCTACAAAACTTTTGCCAGACCCATCCTAGACTACTGCTCATCTGTCTGGAACCCATACCACATCTTAGACATCAACACCCTTGAAAATGTCCAAAGATATTTCCCCAGAAGAGCCCTTCACTCCTCCACTCGAAACAGAATATCCTACGAAAATAGACTAACAATCCTGGGCCTAGAAAGCCTAGAACTACGGTGCCTAAAACATGATTTGAGTATTGCCCACAAGATCATATGCTGCAACGTCCTACCAATCAATGACTACTTCAGCTTCAACTGCAACAACACAAGAGCACGCAACAGATTCAAACTTAATACGAACCGCTCCAAACTTGACTGTAAAAAATATGATTTCAACAATCGAGTTATCGAAGCGTGGAACTTATTACCAGACTCAATTGTGTCAACCCCTAACCCCCAACATTTCTCCCTTAGACTCTCCATGATTGACCTCTCCAGGTTCCTAAGAGGCCAGTAAGGGGCGTACATGTGCACTGGTGTGCCTTTCGTCCCCTGTCCAATTGTCTTTCCTTTCTTTCACCTAGCATATATATTCTCTTCCTTTCATATATCCTCTCCTCTAAGTTTACTTTTACCCTTATATACATTACCACATGTCTATTTTTCTTCCTTCCTATGTATTTGTGTATTGGGCAAATGAATAAAATAAAATAAATAAAAAATAAAAAATGAGCAACTCTAGGGTTACACAGTACAAATTGCTTCTTTTTCCTGTACAATTTCTCCTGTCTACTCTGTCTTTTAAATCTTCTAAATCCAGGATCCAGGAGTGGGTCATTGTCTCTAACATCCCCTTTTTCCTCTTCCAACTTGGAAATAGTCTGCTTTAACTCCTCTGCCTCCTTTTCACCCTCATCTATCTCCTCTTCACCCTCTGCATTGGCTGGCAAAACCATGGGACCAGCGTACCCAAACAGGCCCTGCTCATCCTCCTCATCATTCGACATTATCAAAGTTGATCTAGGCTCCCTCACAATAACAATGTTGCTCAGAAACTTAACTTTAATACAGTAGTCCCTTGCTATACCGCGCTTCACCTACTGCGGCTTCACTTCATCGCGGGTTTTCAAGAAATATTAATGAGAAAAATCATTCGCGGATCTTCGCTGGTTCGTGGGTTTTTGAGGAAGTCGATCGGCAGATTTAAACAGCCCGCCGAACTCGATCGGCAGGTTTTTCAAAAAAAATATATCTAAAATTGTAAATACTGTATTTAAATACTGTATCTAAAATAAATACTGTGTGGGAAGGGTTTATAAACACTTAAAACAATGAAAACTTACCAAACAATTACAATATAAATACTTAAATAAGTACTATCAGTCGATAAATTCCCCATCGCGGATTTCACCTATTGCGGCCGGGTCTGGAACGTAACACCAGCAATAGATGAGGGACTACTGTATGTATGTATGTATGTATGTATGTATGTATGTATGTATGTATGTATTTATTTATTTATTTATTTATTTATTTATTTATTTGATTTGTATGCTGCCCCTCTCCGAAGACTCGGAGCGGCTAACAACAATGAAAAGACAATGTAAACAAATCTAATATTAAAAATAATCTTAAAAACCCCAATTTAAAGAACCACTCATACATACAAGCATGTATAAATTCTATAAGCCTAGGGGGAAGTGAAATTTCAATTCCCCCATGCCTGACGACAGAGGTGGGTTTTAAGGAGCTTGTGAAAGGCAAGGAGGGTGGGGGCAACTCTGATATCTGGGGGGAGCTGGTTCCAGAGGGTCGGGGCCGCCACAGAGAAGGCTCTTCTCCCGGGTCCCACCAAACAACATTGCTTAGTCAATGGGACCTGGAGAAGGCCAACTCTGTGGGACCTAACCGGTCGCTGGGAATCGTGCGGAAGAAGGCGGTCCCGGAGATATTCTGGTCTGATGCCATATGTTAATGATAACAAGGACTTACCTTGAAGGAGAGATTATTACAAGAACCAAGATGTTGAAGAAGTCTTAAACACCGATTATTGCCAAACTGTGCAAAGATACAGAAACTGAACTACTATTGCACGGTGACGTTTTCCACTTCATTAGGCAATATGAATGAATTTCAAATGACTTGAACGATGTCACCACAGGAAGAGCTTGTATCAATATTTGGTTTCTCACAGAAAGTTTACAAAAGATGACAAAGGCATATACTACACACATACTCTCTTCTGACATCAGGATTTTCAACTAACTTGACTCCTTGTTCCTCCTTAATTCTATGACAAGGTGTGAAGAGATCCTATATTTTTATTTGTTTGAACTTGAGATCCCATTGCTTGGTATTCAATCTTTATAAAAAGACAGATTCTTTCCATATTTCCTGGCTGAGAAAACATGAAGTGGTATGGGAAAATTCCAGCAATACAACCGATATAAAAGTAATATATTTTTTAAAATGTCTGAATAGGACTTAGATAAATGTGTTGTAGCACCTCGGGTATCAGTTTCTCACAGCTGTCTATTGTGAACAGATTGGTGACTGCTAGGCTTTCGAGCATAAATTGGAGACTGCCTAGGAATAGAACAGAGCCGCAGATGACTTCTCCAATATATATATATATCAGATATAGGATCGGAACTAGACTATAAGGCAACTAGAGAAACAATAAGTTACATTCAGAAAACAAAACAAAAATGTACATTTTTCTCTCTTTGGCCCTGTTTGTAAATGTGTATCACATACATAGAAGAACATGGCGAGCATCTTCCATTAAAAATACTTATGATGTAATAGCTCTGAGATGCTCAGTGGGAAGTATTTAATGTGTAGGAAAAGTACTTATTTATTTGTTTGTCTGTTTGCTTTGTCAAGTACGTATTGGTGGTATAGAAAGATATAATAATATTTGTTTTCCTAGATTTTCACGGGTACAGGTATGACGGTCTTGGTATATTCGGGTTTCTTCCCATGTAGGATTTAGAAATTTCTGGCGACGTTTCGACAAGGTCCCACTCGTCATCTTCAGGCTGGTGTTTCTGTCCTTGTTCTAGGGCGAACACAGCGAGACTGGTGGCTGGGTGTGGTTTGATCAACGACCCCAGGTATTACCCCACTGACTCACCAGGAAGTTTCTACACAGCAGGCAATTGCTGAGCCATCAAACCACACCCAGCCACCAGTATTTATAGAAGGAAGGCAGCTCAGGTCTCGCTGTGTTCACCCTAGAACAAGGACAGAAACACCAGCCTGAAGATGACGAGTGGGACCTCGTCGAAACGTCGCCAGAAATTTCTAAATCATACATGGGAAGAAACCTGAATATACCAAGACAATATTTATATACATGATACTAGTAAAAGAGAAACATTAGGACAGGACAGAGTACGCCCCTTACTGACCTCTTAGGAATTGGGAGAGATCAACAGTGGATAGTCCAAGGGTAAAATTTTGGGGGTTAGTTGATGATACTACAGAGTCTGGTAGTGAGTTCCATTCATCAACTATTCAGTTACTAAAGTTGTATTTCCTGCAGTTGAGTTTAGAGCGGTTTATTTTAAGTTTGTATCTGTTGTGTGCTCGTGTGTTGTTGTGGTTGAAGCTGAAGTAGTCATTGACAGGAAGGAAATTGTAGCAGATGATTTTATGGCATTGGGGTTTTTTTTAATGCTTTTGGGGTTTTTAGATTTTCAATTGATTAATTGGATTCAAGATATGGTATATTGTTTATTATATGCTGTGAGCCGCCCCGAGTCCTCGGAGAGGGGTGGCATAGAAATCCAATAAATAAATAAATAAAATAAATCTTGTAGTTCATCTGACTCAGAAAATTCACATGGTGGCCAGTTCAGAAGTGGACAATGAACAGCCAGATGTTTCCAGATTTCAGATCACATCATACATCTTAGGTGAGGCTGATTAGAACTAATGGGAGTTCCTCTTGAATAAGGAATATGACCTTGAGAGAAATATGCAACAACTCTTACCATAACAAAGGGAGTTGAAACATTTTTTAAAGCCTTGAGTAAATGACATACTATTCAGAAGTGGCTCAGACGGACCCTTCCCTGATTCACTGGAGTATTAAAAGTAGGAGGATATACAGCCCAATCACTCTTGTAAGATTCTGTTATAAATCACAGGTTTAAAAGTCTTCTAATCAAATTCCCTGCCCAGTGCACTATTCTGGAAAAAATGGCTGTCCAGTCTTTTCCAGAAAAATTTCCAGAGATGGAGCACCTACAACTTCAGGGGGGAAGCCGTTCAATTGTTTATTAGCTCACAGTTAGATAAACTTTCCACCCATTAATTCTAATCTTACCTTCAGGTGTGTTACGTATGGAGGTATGTGGAAAATTAGCATAGCTGCCACTGATTGGCTGAGAAAGTGGCGGAAGAATTGTATACCTATCACTGACTGGCCAAGTTGTTGAGAAGCTCTTAAAAGCGGTGTCCTTACCGCTTTCAGCCAGTTCTCGTCTGAAGTTTTTGCTTGCAATAAAAGGTGATGAATATCCTCCCACTCATCTCTTTGTTCCCTGCTCCAATCTAACATTGGCGATGAAGGAAGTGGACATCTGAGGCCATCTTTTGCACACTGAACTGTTTTGGCCAAGAAGAATAGAAGGATGGCACAACAGCCATCGTCAGCACCAGCCTTTTTGGATCCTAGCACAGAGAAATGGCAAACATCTATGTCGTGTTTCCAAATGTTTTGGGAAGCAAACAATTTCCAAGACCTGCCAGACAACAGAAAGATGGCACTCTTTCTGACCTACTGTGGACCAAAGATCTACGAGATGGCTCAAACACTGATAGCATTTGCAGACATTGAGCCCATTTCCTGGACTACTCTTCAAACAGCGCTGAGAGAGGTGGCAGCCTTTCACTAACGGCAACGTGTTTACCGTGCCAGGACACCAGACCAGTTCCTCCCAAAACCACCATGGGAAAGACCGAAAAGTCCCTGGTCCAGAATACATGTGGATTTTGCAGGACCAATGGACATTCTTTATTGTTGTAGATTTGAGTTCATTTGATTTGTTTTAATTTGATTTGACTTGACTTGACTTGACTTGACTTGACTTGACTTGATTTGACTTGACTTGACTTGACTTGACTTGATTTGATTTGATTTGTATGCCGCCCCTCTCCGTAGACTCCATACTCCATGCGGCTTGAAGCTAGAGGAATAATTTTCTTTCTGTGCCACGTTTCTGCCCTAAAACCTCAAAATAGTGAGTTTACCTAATCTGGCATACTCTACTTTTTTTTCCAGGAGTTCAAGGGAGTTAATATGAAGATTTGTCTTCATTTTCTTACAGTTAACAAGTCTGTAATGTACATTTTGCTGAGAGAGCATTACAGAGAATTACATCATCCGGTGAATTTCCACGGCCGAGAGTAGACTTAAACGTGGATTTCCTACCTTCTGATCCACCGCTATATTGCTATATCACACTGGCTCTTTATAACAGAGCTTAGGAAAAAAATAATAAGGCAAAATCTAATTTCTGTTCTAAGACAGTTCCCTCCTCCCCCAACCCACATCAAACATGCTTATTTGTACTAATGTCAGAGGTTTTTCTAAGACCATCTTTCTAAATGATTATCAAGGGTTTCTGCCTTCTACCTGTTGGACTATATTCAGAATTATCTTCAAGCTAACAGGCTTTCTGTTACCTAAATGCAATTTGTGCCCATGCATACATTAGAGAAAATTAAATAGCATATGGTGCTGTTGAGCCCATCACAATTTGTACTGGTTGAAAATAGCAAACTTCTGAAGCATGCTGACAAATTTTATGGATTCGCTCTCTTGCTAATTTATGGAAAAATAGTTCCTGACTATTTATCCTTAGAAGCACTGCCTAAATTATGGCTGTAAAAAATCATGGCAAGACCTATTTCTTGGTAAATTATTCTCTATAATATACAAAAAAACAATGAAAGTTCTTTTATCAATAAATTACCCCTTTTTCAGGGCTCTGCATATGTATGCATTGTTTTGGTTTTGTTCCTTTATGTTTCTTCTGTTCTATTCCTGAAACAAGAAATAAAAAAGAGGGCAGCCACAATCTGCAATCCAATCCTGAGAAAAGATAAAACTGAAAATACTACACTGTAAATAATTATAATAATAAACCTGATGTAAAGCTATAATATGGAAGTAATTACATAATATTAATTAAACTTCTACTGCTAAGAAACTAATGGTGGTACTCTTACAAGTAGGGTAGATTACACTGAAATATGATGTGGGGATGGAATTATTTTTGTGTATTGCTTCTCACATTGAATACCCTAACACAATTATAAACTATATCATAAATTAAAAACAGGCCATTAAAGAGACATATATTAGGGTTAGCTAATATGAACAGGCATATTATCAAGAAGTCTAAAATTCATCAAACACAGAAGAGAACCACAGAAGGAAGATCCTTGCATAGAACAAATTCTATTGTACAGAAGTTCCAGTTGATTAATGGCCACCAAACGATAACACACAAAGTATAACAACAAGAAGTAAATCTTTGGGAATGAAGGTGAAACCATTCAACATTCTGTAAAGGAGTGACAGGTCCCATTTTAGATAGAGCTGAATAGCTATTGGGTCCTATTTCATGGGTCTAACCCTTAAAACAAAAGTAATTTTGAGCCGTTTGACGCAGTGGTTAGAATGCAGTACTGCAGGCTACTTCTGCTGACTGCCAGGTTGCCTGCTATTTGTTTAAGTTGTCAAAAGCCTTTTGTACATCCAAAAACATCAATGCCATCTGTTTTCAGAATGCTGTTCATAATACTCTAAAGTATTCAAAATTACATGCATATTATCCTTTATTTGTCTTTTAGGCAAAAATCCATTCTGATCTGTATGTATAAATTCATTCTTTTAAATAAATTCATCTTTTAAGTATATTTGTAATAATTTATCTTTTAAGTATATTTGTAATAATTCATCTTTTAAGTACATTTGTAATAATTGATGTAAAAATCTTGTAGTTCACATTTAAGAAAAATATTGGTCTGAATTTTTTTACTTTTTGAATATCAGTCCCCCCCTTTTGGTATCACAGATATATAGGCTTCTGTCCAAATGCTTTTATAAATATTTCATTTAATAAATCCAGAAAAATCAGGCCAAATACCTCTTCAAACCCCTTATAAACTTCAGCTAGCAATCCATCATGTCCTGGTACTTTGCCACACTTTTGTTTCTTAAATAGCTTCATTGTTATCTTAGCATCTTAAGCATGTCTCCTTAATAGTATTGGCATATTTTCTTGTCCTGAGTAAAATCTTGCTTATATAATTTTTGATAAAATTTCCATATTACTGCCTTTTTAAATTCTTTATATTTCAATCTTCCTTCTTCATCCTGTAGATGTTTTATCCATTTCTCTATTGCCTTCTATTTGGTAGTCCAAATCTCACCGGCTCAAGGTTGACTCAGCCTTCCATCCTTACGAAGTCAGTAAAATGTGGATTGTTGGGGCAATATGCTGATTCTGTAAAACCATTTAGAGAAGACTGTAAAGCACTGTAAAGCAGTATATAAGTCTAAGTGCTATTGCTATTGCTACTGTAGTTCATATTTATCTCATTGGAACTGGGATTGGAGGCAAGTTCTGCATTTGTTCCAGTACATCAGTAATAATTGGACACAATCTTTATAGTTCTTCTGTTTTGGGAAAAACACATTCAGTAAAATGAAAGTCAAGTTATTATTTAGACAATACTAGCAAAACAAAGGCCTCATTCTCATGACCTGCTAATCATGACACAAGGCATCTGATTATTTTTAAAAGACATCTTCATGACATTATCTTTGTTTCATCCCCAATCAACTATGGAAATAGAATAAATTTATCTATAGCCAGTTCATTTTTACAATAGCTTTTTCTTCTTCTCCCAGCACAAATATTGCTGTAAGCAGGGGTGGGCTACTGCCCGGACGGGGGGGGGGGATGCAGTGGGGTAGTGAAAATGGAGCTCCACCCCAGAGTACCCAATTTACACTGAAAGATGTTGAAAGAAAATGTATAAACTACGGCCACAGTGTGGTAGTAAAAATTTTGGTAGCCGTTCACTGGCTGTAAGGATATTCTAAGAAGATCATGGATTTATCTGTTAATGACCTACTCCAAGACTGAAATCTATTCAGCTCTGATGGACTCCTTAAGGCTCCAGTGGACCTACACCTTCTTATCTAACCACTGAAATCTTCCTTTCACGGTCATTTTCTTTGAATTAGAAAATTTAATAGATTTGCCAAAAAAGGCATAGCATTTTCTAGATGTTAGTGGTATTGAGGACTGTATATGTATAACAGCATCAGACTATGGTTTGGTAGAATGGTGGGAATAATGTGGGAGCTTGGACATTATTCCTTTGCTTCCAGATGATTGAAGCAACTTTTATATTTGGCAATGGAGAAGGAGATAGAATAGGATAGAATAACAGAGTTGAAAGGCTTCTGATCCAACCCACTGCTTAGGCAGAAAAACCTCTACCAGGGATGGCGATCCTTTTTGGCACTGAGTGCCCAAACCAGAATACATGTGCATCAGTGGTAGGTTGCACTTATTTACATACATCGCTACAGAGCACTGCACACCAAGACAACTAGACACAAGAACAGGTTTTTTTCCGAATGCCATCACTCTACTAAACAAATAATTCCCTCAACACTGTCAGACTTTCTACTAAATCTGCACTTCTATTCTACTAGTTTTTCTCATCATTCCTATCACCCATTTCCTCCCATGTTGACTGTATGACTGTAACTTGTTGCGTATATCCTAAGATTTTTATTAATATTGCTTCTTCATTGCTTATTTGACCCCTATGACAATCATTAAGTGTTGTACCACATGATTCTTGACAAATGTATATTTTATTTTATGTACGTTGAGAGCATATGCACCAGACAAATTCCTTGTGTGTCCAATCACACTTGGCCAATAAAAATTCTATTCTATTCTATTCTATTCTATTCTATTCTATTCTATTCTATTCTATATTGGTGTGCTGTGTGTGCATCCTCTTGATTCACTGTGCGCCCATGCGCATGTTCTTCGCATGAGTCCCTTGCACAATTTTGCTTCTGCACATGTGCAGGAAGCAAAAATACACCAAAATCTCACGACAATACATGCGCACACATGTAATTTCAGTGATTTTTTTTTGCTTCTGCACATGCGCAGAAGCAAAAAATCACAGAAAATCTTGCACACACAAGCCCCTTTGCAAGATTTTGCTTCTGTGCATGCGCAGCAAGCAAAAAAGCCAAAATATTCAGAAAAAAAGATGGCGCCACCTGACAGACTGACACTGAAAACAGCCCCAAAATGGCTGGGAAATGGCCTGAAAACATCCTGGAAAATGACCCAGAAAATGGCTTGAAAACAGCCTAGAAAACAGCCCTCAAATGCCCAGGTTTTTTTGCTGTTTTTCAGGTTTTTTTCTGGCACTCCAGCACTCATGAAGACCAGATGGCCAGTGTGCATGTTCCCACTGGAAACCAGAAGAGCAACTGGCAACTGTGCACATGCCCACAGAAAGGGCTCTGTACTATAGGTTCACCACCCTGACCCTATAACAGTGATGGTGAAACTGTTTTTCCTCGGGTGCCAAAAGAGTGTGTGTGCGCATGCGTGAGTGCCTGCACCCATAATTCAATTCCTGTGAAGGGCAAAAACAGCTTCCCCCTTCTCTTGGAGGTCCTCCGGAGACCAGAAAGGGCCTGTTCTCCCACTTCTGGTGGGCCCAGTAGGCTCGTGTTTCACCCTCTCCACGCTCCAAAGGCTTCCCTGGAGCCGGTGGAGAGTAAAAGCGACCTCCCTCATCCTCCCTGGAGGCTCTCTGGAAGCTAAAATTGCCCTCCCAGAGCCTCTGGGTGAGCCAAAATTCAGCTGGCAGGCACACACATTCACATTGGAACTGAGCTAGGGCAACAGCTTGAGTGCTAGCAGATATGGCTCAGTGCCATAGGTTTGCTATCACTGCCCTATACCATTAGAGACAAATCGTTATCCAATCTCTTTTTTAAAAACTTCCAGTATTAGAGCATTTATAACTTCTGGAGGCAAGCTGTTCCACTGATTAATTTTTCTAACTGTCAGGAAATTTCACATTAGTTCTAAGTTGTTTCTCTTCTTGTATAATTTCCACCCATTGCTGTTTGTCCTGCTCTCAGGTGCTTTGGAGAACAGCTTGATAGAGGGAAGGAAGATGAAAAGGAGGAGTGTAGGTGTGTGTGTTTGTGTGTGTGTGTGTGTGTGTGTGTGTGTGTATGTATGTTAGACTGGTTGGAAATAGTTATCTGAAATAGCCACATGGCACAAACCCTTATTTTAAGGGTTTTTCCAAGCCTTCCAAGTCTCACTAAATTATTCACTGCTTTCGTCCTAATAAGAATGACCTTTTCCCTTATGCTTACAGAAAGGAAGTTTACTCTTCCAATTGAAAATAATATAAAGAGCATTGTGTATATCCCACAGTATCATTAACTAATGAAGGTTTGCTTTTTTCTGAAAGGTAACAGGAAAGAACCACTCAGTAAACACCCAACAGCTCAATCTGTTTTGGGGACAAAATACCTGTCAGATGTATTCTTTGTTTAGAGGTCTTTTTGAACTTTGTTTTTCTGTTTCTCTCTTAGGATAACTTATTCACATGCCCCCGACCCATCCTTTTTCCTTCCACCATCCTAAGTTGCAAACTTCCACTGCTATCCACATCCACAAACTCAAACTCAACCCAGACAAGATGGAGTGGCTGTGGGTTTTGCCTCCCAAGGACAATTCCATCTGTCCGTCCATTACCCTGGGGGGAGAATCATTGACCCCCTCAGAGAAGGTCCGCAACTTGGGCGTCCTCCTCGATCCACAGCTCACATTAGAGAAACATCTTTCAGCTGTGGCGAGGGGGGCGTTCGCCCAGGTTCGCCTGGTGCACCAGTTGCGGCCCCACCTGGACCGGGAGTCACTGCTCACAGTCACTCATGCCCTCATCACCTCGAGGCTCGACTACTGTAACGCTCTCTACATGGGGCTACCTTTGAAAAGTGTTTGGAAACTTCATATTGTGCAGAATGCAACTGCGAGAGCAATCATGGGCTTTCCCAAATATGCCCATGTTACACCAACACTCCACAGTCTGCATTGGTTGCCGATCAGTTTCCAGTCACAATTCAAAGTGTTGGTTATGACCTATAAAGCCCTTCGTGGCACCGGACCAGATTATCTCCGGGACCGCATTCTGCTGCATGAATCCCAGCAACCAGTTAGGTCTCACAGAATGTGTCTTCTCCAGGTCCCGTCAACTAAAAAATGTTGCTTGGCGGGACCCAAGGGAAGAGCCTTCTCTGTGGCAGCCCCGACCCTCTGGAACCAACTCCCCCCAGAGATTAGAATTGTCCCCACCCTCCTTGCCTTTCGTAAGCTGCTTAAAACCCACCTCTGCCACCAGGCATGGGGGAATTGAGATACTCTTTCCCCCTAGGCCTTTACAATTTTATGCATGGTATGTCTGTCTGTATGTTTAGTTTTTTATAATAATGGGTTTTTAACTGTTTTTAGTAATGGATTATTATTATATGCTGTTTTGTTGTTGCTGTTAGCCGCCCCGAGTCTCTGGTGAGGGGCGGCATACAAATCCAATAAATAGATAGATAGATAGATAGATAGATAGATAGATAGATAGATAGATAGATAGATAGATAGATAATAAATCAATCAATCAATCAATCCATGCAGATGGTGTTTTTGGGAAGAACACACTAAACATGGATTCAGCATACTGTTCTTCCATCAACCTTCCAAAATAGTGCTAAGATTGGGTTCTCTTTGCATGTTCCCTTTGAACGTACAAAATATATTGCTCAAAAAAATAAAGGGAACACTCAAATAACACATCCTAGATCTGAATGAGTGAACTATTCTCATTGAATACTTTGTTCTGTACAAAGTTAAATGTGCACAACAGCATGTGAAATTGATTGTCAATCAGTGTTGCTTCCTAGGTGGACAGTTTGATTCCACAGAAGTTTGATTTACTTGGAGTTATATTGTGTTGTTTAAGTGTTCCCTTTATTTTTTGAGCAGTGTACTATCACAAAAACCAAAGCAAGTTTAGATAGAAAACTACACAACTTATGTCTTGCTGTTTCATCATTTTAGAGATATTTTGTCACGATTCCAGAAAACATCCCCAATGAAATAAAACTCCACGGCCAGAAGTTCCTCAAAATTCCAATTTATTAGAGATGTCATGTGGGCACATCAGGGAAAACCTGAATCTAGAAGCTTCCAGGGTTTCTCCACCCAGTTGAAAGTTCACAGCCGTGCCCCACACCCACAAACTCATCACATGGTTCAATCAGATCTTCACACTCAACTGGATATAGGTGCAGGCATTTGTCCTTGAGTAAATAACTTTGTTATGATTAAGTTTCTATCGCTCCAACAACAAAAATCCCTCAATTTCCCAGGCTAAAATATATGGCAGTTGAAGCAAACAGAAATAATGGTTTCCAGAATTGACATATTTTCTCACCTCAACAAAGAAACAGAATGACTACAGTTGGGCGAAAAAGCAATGGGAGTGGGAGTGACTTTCAACTTTTTGCTGACTTCCCTATTGAATTTCCTTATGGGAATTTGTCAATAAACACCAGAAATATATCTTCCTTCCTTCCTTCCTTCCTTCCTTCCTTCCTTCCTTCCTTCCTCCCTCCCCCTCTCTTTCCTTTTCTTTCTTTTCTTTCCTTCCTTCTTTACTTTCCTCCCTTCCTCCTTCCCTCCCTCCTTTGCTTTCATCTCTCTCTCTCTCTCTCTCTCTCTCCTTACCTCCCTCCTTAGAAACATAGAAGATTGACGGCAGAAAAAGACCTCATGATCCATCTAGTCTGCCCTTATACTATTTCCTGTATTTTATCTTACAATGGATATATGTTTATCCCAGGCATGTTTAAATTCAGTTACTGTGGATTTACCAACCACGTCTGCTGGAAGTTTGTTCCAAGGATCTACTACTCTTTCAGTGAAATAATATTTTCTCACGTTGCTTCTGATCTTTCCCCCAACTAACCTCAAATTGTGTCCCCTTGTTCTTGTGTTCACTTTCCTATTAAAAACACTTCCCTCCTGGACCTTATTTAACCTTTTAACATATTTAAATGTTTCGATCATGTCCCCCCTTTCCCTTCTGTCCTCCAGACTATACAGGTTGAGTTCATTAAGTCTTTCCTGATACGTTTTATGCTTAAGACCTTCCACCATTCTTGTAGCCCGTCTTTGGACCCGTTCAATTTTGTCAATATCTTTTTGTAGGTGAGGTCTCCAGAACTGAACACAGTACTCCAAATGTGGTCTCACCAGCGCTCTATACAGTGGGATCTCAATCTCCCTCTTCCTGCTTCTCTTCCTTCCTTCATTTCCCCCCTCCTCCTTTCCACCTTTCCACCCACCTCTCCTTTCTGTTGCTTTAATTTAATTTGTTTGTAGCTTATATGGAGAAAGGCAGCAGGGAAGTTGCAGATCCAATGCCACCAGGCAAGTAAGGTAAAGGCAATATGGTTCCCTAGCAAAATTTCTCCCTAGCCCAAATTTTATCCCAGCATGCGTGGATTAATGAAAGTTATCTTCCCAGTTAATGACATTTGATGTTAGGCAAAGGAAGGCAAGGAATTCATGAATCATTTGTTGAACTTATCCCATATTAAAATTATAAGAACAGTTCTGTACCTTACAGGCTTGATCCTGAAGTAGAACTAAACTTAGCAATGAAAACCCAAGAAAAGCATTTTAACATACCTGTAAGGAAGTGCCCTATGAGACATTCTCTTAAACAGGTATTATTTATTCTATGCTTTCCCTTTTCATTTCAGTATATTAATTATTTAAAAACCAAAGCACAAAAATGAAAGAAGGCCATTCATGGGACTGCCTCCTCCCTCATACCTTGCTGCGGCCTGTAAGGGCCCGCAGAGTTGGCCTTCTCCAGGTCCCGTCTGCCAAACAATGTCGGTTGATGGGACCTTGGGGAAGAACCTTCTCTGTGGCAGCTCCGACCGTGTGGAATCACCTGCCCCCGGAGATTTGCATTATCTCCTCCCTACCGGTCTTCCGGAAAGCCGTCAAGACCTGCCTTTTCAGGCAGGCCTGGAATTAGGATTGACTGTTAGTACACATGTTTTTTTTAAAAAAAATGATATAGTAGTTTTTATGGTATTGTACATTTTATCGATGTTTTTATTGCTCTTTTTACTTTTATTTATAAAATTTATTTATTTATTTATTTATTTGTTTGTCCGTTCTTTTGTTCATTCATTCATTCATTCATTCATTCAGTCATTCATTCATTCATTCAGTCATTCATCCTTCCATCCATCCATCCATCCATCAATTTATGTATGGTATACTTGTGTGTATGTTTGCTTAAATAATGGGTTTTTAAAATATTTTAAATTGTAAATTATTAGATATGTCATGAACTGTTTTATTGTGTTGTGAGCCGCCCCGAGTCTACGGAAAGGGGCGGCATACAAATCTAATTAATAAATAAATAAATAATAAATAAATATATGCCGCTCTGAGTGGCTAACAACAAGTATAAATGCAATATAAATAAAAAAACCAATTTAAAAAATCACTAAAATCACATGTATTATATTGCAACAATCTGTCTTAATTCAAAGCCTGCCGGGATTTTAACAGCTTTCCGGAAAACCGGTAGGGAGAGATAGTGCAAATCTCTGGGGGCAGTTCATTCCACAAGGTCGGAGCAGCCACAGAGAAGGTCCTGCCAACTGACATTGTTTGGCGGACGGGACCTGGAGAAGACCCCCTTACTAGCCACAGCGCAGTATGACGGAGAAGACGGTCCTGCAAATAGCTGTTCAGAGTCCGTTTCGGAGTGAGCAGCATGATAGATAGATAGATAGATAGGTAGGTAGGTAGGTAGGTAGGTAGTTGTTTTTGTAGATTAGATAGATAGATAGATAGATAGATAGATAGATAGATAGATAGAGTTGTTTTCGTAGATTAGATAGATAGATAGATAGATAGATAGATAGATGATAGATAGATAGATAGATAGATAGATAGATAGATAGATAGATAGATAGATAGATAGATAGACAGAGACAGAGAGAGATAGAGAGATAGAGAGATAGAGAGATAGATAAATTCTAGTCTGCATTATGGAGA
>NC_091955.1:17696512-17746512 GCF_031021105.1 Erythrolamprus reginae | reverse complement strand
TTTATGTACGCTGAGAGCATATGCACCAAGACAAATTCCTTGTGTGTCCAATCACACTTGGCCAATAAAATTCTATTCTATTCTATTCTATTCTATTCTATTGTTATGGCTGCCCATATGTTTTACATATAGGACTTTAAGCCAGCAATACTTAAAAGCAAAATTATAAATAATAAAAATAACAGCTGGAGAGAAACCAACCCCCAGCAACCATTAATAAGACCATCCAATGAGCTCTCTTATGTATACAGGACATTGGGTCTTCAAAGTCTTAGAAAAGGATTCAAAGTCCAGCGTACTAACCATTACACTATAGAACTGGTGATGCTTCTGCCCTCTCCTCCTTTTGCTGGGCCACCCACAGTCAGTGCCACCACTGGTTAGCATATAATAGGAAAATCACAAAGGATCATTTGATCCAGTGTATTAATGTACCTAAAACCATCAAAAATATTTTCAGAAATATAAAGACAGTTGACATAATAATTATCTTAATACGTATAAACACAAAGAGCAAACAGGTTAGGTATTGAGATATTATCCTTTATCAGATTTTTTTAAAAAAATGTTTAAATTTAAAAAATTTCTTACTGCCTTTTGTGGTTATCTCTGGCCCAGCTCCTGCCCCAAGGACTTTGGATGTGGGGGAGACATCCACATGCTGCAGGCCTGTTCCCCCCCCCCCCCCGGTGGAATCTGCTGATGAAGGCTCCTCTGACCAAGAAGACATGAGTGACAGGGAGGAGGAGTGTGGCAGACAGCTCAGAAGGAGATCAATTATCTAGCTCCTCCTTGGATTCGGAACAAGAGTTAATGATACAGCCACGCATGCGGAGAGAGATGCATGGGCAGCAACAACTGAGAGATTATTATCAAAGAAAATGAGGCCACCTGTGGTTGGGTGGGGCTGTGGTAATTAGTGAGGCTGCTATAAATAGCAGCCTGTGGGTTTGGCCATTGTGGAGGATTATCTGATCATTGTGTTTCATGCCTGCTTTGCTGACTTTGACCTTTGTGTGCTGCTTTTCCCCCGCTTTGAAACTAAACCAGAGCAAAGTGTGTTTCACTTTGTGAAAGAAGAAGGACTGTGAATTACCTCACAGCTGCAAGCTAAGTATCACAGAACTGATAAGGGACTTGTACAAATTACCAGTTTGTTTGGAGACGAGTGCTCTTTGCTATACCAAAAGAGGGCTCAGGTTAAGTGCATTTTCATTATAAAGAACATTGTTTTGAATTTTCAAACGTGTGTGTGTCTGAAATGTGTACCTGTGAATTTTTGGGAGGAGTCTACCAGAGAGCCCGACAGAACACTGCCACAGGCATAACTTATTTTTGATAATTCTCCAAGCTTTCCTGTCAATTAAGGTCAGATCCCTAGAGATGGTATTGTGATCAAGATACAGTAGTTATACTCTTGGGATTGTCTCTAGGCTTCTGTTTTTCTCTCTTTTGTAAAAGTTTAAGGTTCATTCACAAATTCACCTTTCAGTAGGAGAGAAGATAAAATGGGCTAACAGCCCGATGACTCAGAGTTGCTCTGTTGCTGCCTCCTTTTTAAACCAGTTGCAAAACCACAGGAGTGCAGGTACATTCCTTGGCAGTGATTGGATTAAATTAAAATAATTTACTTTGCTTACTGTGCCGAAATTGGTTTCATACTGGGATGTCTGACACACTGATTAAGTTAGTAGTGATTTCTGCACACACACAACCTCCACATATTCATAAAAACTATATTTCATTTACCACTGTAAACAAGAAAACTTAAGCCAGCATTGATAGGTACTTCTCCTGATGGTCTCCTATAGGATGAAATGTCACTTCAATTAGCAGCAAAGGAATGTTGCCTCATGTTATGAGGGGGGATATACACAAATACACACATGCACGCACATTCATGGAGTGCATTTGTACAGTATATGTGAGTACACATAACTTTGCATGCAAAGTTTTCCAGCTCTGTTTGGGTTTGGTGGAATAGGTATATTAGCCTATATTCAATTTAGCTACATTATTTCTTATTGTTGTGTATGGAGCACCGTATTCCAAATTTGCATGCCGGTCACGGATTGGCTAAAACGTGACCAATAAATTCAAAGGGCTGTCAAAACCATGCCTTCAAGGCAGCCGCTTTATAAGTGGCTTCCCTTGGAGCGCAGCCCTATTCTTGTTGCCGCTACAGCTTGTTCTTGCTAATAAAAGAAATAGAAGCTACATCATCTCGTGTCTTCTTTGACCGATCTAACACTTACGCTATATTTTACATCATTTTTCTTTTATCCTTTATCAATCCTTTCTATAGCTCACAGCTATGGAATATTCACAGATCCAGATTAAGAGAGTTGGAAAAGACCTTGTAGGTCCCTGTGGTTGGGTGGGGCTGCTGTAATTAGTGCTACAGATAAAAAGAGCAGCGTTCTGGTTTAGCCTCATGGAAGTTTATCTGATTCATAGTTTTGTCAAGATCATGATTTGCTGTTTCCCTGTTCAAGACTGTGTGTGGAATTTCTGGACTTTGGAATTGGACTCAATTTCCCAGTTACTGGGTGAGAAATTGGATTGCATTTAACCTGTGCCTTGTGTGTACCAGAAAATCCCTTTGACATTTAAAAAGGGAGTTGTTTCTGCTTTTCTGTTGATTAAGAACTTTTGTTTTCCTTCTTTCGTGTGGTGTGTGTCTGTTTGGGACTAATTACCCTGTAATTACGGGCGGTTGGGACACGCCGGCAGAACAGTAAGTAACCATTGCATGGATGTTCAGTTTAAAAGTGAGTACCAGGAATTACATTTATTACTTAATTTTTTATTACTTAAATTTATAGGCTGCCCTTCTCCTAATGGACTCAGGGTGGCATATAGAATAAAACAAGATACAAAATTTTAAACCCCAAATATTTAAAAAAACATTAAAAAGACATTCATCCGTCACTCATCCATTACTACTAGCATACTATTGCCAGAGAAGAGTGTTAACAGAGTGTTAAAAGGTAAGGAAGAAGAGAATTAGAGGGGGGGGGGGAGAGAATGAAATACTTTTGAGCCAGAGTTAATAACATACAGTAGGTGAAATTTGGATATTGGATGGAAATATAAAATGTACTACAAACAGTTTTTACGTCTCATAATCACTGATATCCCATATTAGATTAGGTTCTTTACAGCCGCCACTTGTCTTAGTTGCTAATATGTTTTCAATTTCTAGTAACTCTCTTGTCTTCTAGATCTCTTCCCCTGCATTTATTGCTGTTAGTGTAAACATATTGGGATAAATCTTTATTTCAGACAGCAAGAATATTTCCTCTCCCTTATCGATCTGTCTTCAAACATAACACTTTTTATTCCCTAAGCCAATTTCATCTTCTCTGTTTATTATTATATCCATCTAATTAATTTGCACTTTTCTTAAATATGTCTTCTAGAAGGGCTTTGAAAAATGGACTTTTTTGGTTCGGTAGTCTGTTTGTTTTATTTCTTATTAATTATCTGCTTGTGGTTTTGTTTTCTGTAGTGACATTATGCTATAAAAGAGAAGATAAAGCCAATAAAATGATTACATACATGTGTACATACTTTTGATTTTAATAACCTGTAAAATGTAAATCACATTAAAATGTCTCAGATGAAAACAAGCTCTGCTTAAAATACTTCTGAGCAAGATGGATCAATACTCTTAAACTGCTGTAACACTGCAAGATGTTTTGATGAATCTCACTTGTTTTGAATTCAAAATGGGTCATTCTGACCAAACTAGAAGTGTTCATTTGACCGTTGCAGAGCTGTCTTAAACAAAAAGAAGAAAGGGAGGGGGGCGAAGCTTGATCAAGCTCAGAACATTTCCAAAACACTTGAAAAGAATCAAAGTATTCCTGCTAAGGTCAAAAGAGTTTGTTCTGAACTTGAAATGGGGTGTTTTAAACTTGAAGCAGGGTGCCCTGAGTTAAAAAGCTTTCGAACATAAAACATTTGAACATCACTAATTCAATGTCTTCATGGCACATGTGCAATGATATATTTTGCAGCCTGATGGATATGCAAGCCACCAAAATTACACAGAGAGAGAGAGAGAGAGGGAGGGAGAGAGATCCATATCATCTCTATATCTCCATATAGGCATTGTATAAAAGAAAACCAGGTGGAGTAACTTGGGGTCATGAAGATAAATATATTAGCATTATTATCAGTCTTACATTTGCATTTGATACATAAGAAAACATTCCTCAGACATCATTCTGACAGTATGGAAGTTGATTCCCTATTTTGAGGAAGTCTTTCTCTGAGTTTGTACTATGTTTATAGGAAATTCCATCTGTCCGTCCATTACCCTGGGGGGGGGAACTATTGACCCCCTTAGAGAGGGTTCGCAACTTGGGCGTCCTCCTCGATCCACAGCTGACATTGGAACATCATCTTTTGGCTGTGGCAAGGAGGGCGTTTGCCCAGGTTCACCTGGTGCACCAGTTGCGGCCCTACCTGGACCGGGAGTCATTGCTCACAATCACTCATGCCCTCATCACCTCGAGGTTCGATTACTGCAATGCTCTCTACATGGGGCTACCCTTGAAAAGTGTTCGGAAACTTCAGATCATGCAGAACGCGGCTGCAAGAGCCATCGTGGGGCTCCCTAGATTTGCCCATGTTTCTGTAACACTCCATGGCCTGCACTGGCTGCCAATCGGTTTCCGGTCACAATTCAAAGTTGGTAATAACCTTTAAAGCCCTACATGGCATTGGACCAGAATACATCCGGAACCGCCTTCTACCGTACGAATCCCAGTGGCCGATAAGGTCCCACAGAGTTGGCCTTCTCTGGGTTCCGTCAACCAAACAATGTCATTTGGCGGGCCCCAGGGGAAGAGCCTTCTCTGTGGCGACCCCAGCCCTCTGGAATCAACTCCTCCCAGAGATTAGAACGGCCCCCACCCTCCTTGTCTTTCACAAATTACTCAAGACCCACCTTTATCGCCAGGCATGGGGGAACTGAGACATCCTCCCCCAGGCTTTTATATTTTATGTTTGGTATGTATGTATGTATGTGTTGTATGGTTTTAAATTGTTGGGGTTTTAGATATGTTTTATTTTAATATTAGATTTGTCTCACTGTTATATTGTTTTTGTATTACTGTTGTGAGCCACCCCGAATCTTCGGAGAGGGGCGGCATACAAATCTAATAAATAATAGTAGTAGTAGTAGTAATAATAATAATAATAATAATAATAATAATAATAATAATAACAACAACAACAACAAAATGTTTTATATTAAAACAAATTTTTATTAAATTAAATTAAATTATATACATATCAAAAACACAGAAACAGAACATTATTATTATATTATTTTATAGCATATGATTTTTTCTGGTTAATTCATCTTTCTTAAAAATTTGCTTGTTTATTAAATCATGACTCTGGGAGGTATGTAATATAGAACGAATTACAATAAAATGCAAATCATCAAAAATAATTAGATGGTTATATATAAATAGCTATAAATATATATATCAAACAGGGAAATTATAGACCAATCAGGTTGACATCAATACCTGAGAAAAACCTGGAAAAGATAATCAAGCAATGGATTTTCTGAGCATCTAGAAATGAATACGGTGATTACTAAAAGCTAGATTTAAAGCAGGTCATCCTAAACAAAACTTAAGGTGTCCTTTGATAAAGTAAATATTTTTAATTAATTAATTAATCAAAGCATGTATTAGATAACAGATATAAGTCTAAACATAACTATGAATACGAGATGGATATGAATATAAGGGAACATTAATTCAGGGATGGTAGGAGCTGCTGATACAGTTCTACAGAGGAATCATTGAGTCTGTCATCTGCACCTCTATAACTGTCTGGTTTGGTGCTGCAACCCAACAGGACCGACACAGACTTCAGAGGAGAATCAGAACTGCAGAAAAAACAATTCCTACCAACCTGCCTTCCATTGAGGACCTGTATACTGCACGAGTCAAAAAGAGGGCGGGGAAAATATTTACTGACCCCTCACATCCTGGACACAAATTGTTTCAACTCCTACCCTCAAAACGTCGCTACAGAGCACTGCACACCAAGACAACTAGACACAAGAGCATTTTTTTTCCGAACGCCATCACTCTACTAAACAAATAATTCCCTCAACACTGTCAGACTTTCTACTAAATCTGCACTTCTATTCTACTAGTTTTTCTCATCATTCCTATCACCCATTTCCTCCCATGTTGACTGTATGACTGTAACTTGTTGCTTATATCCTAAGATTTTTATTAATATTGCTTCTTCATTGCTTATTTGACCCCTATGACAATCATTAAGTGTTGTACCACATGATTCTTGACAAATGTATATTTTATTTTATGTACGCTGAGAGCATATGCACCAAGACAAATTCCTTGTGTGTCCAATCACACTTGGCCAATAAAAATTCTATTCTATTCTATTCTAGGCACGCATGCTCCTAGTCTAAGGGTAAAGTTTACAGGGTTTGGGAAGGAAACAACAGAATCGGGTAGTGCATTCCAGGCATTATCGACTCTATTACTGAAGTCGAATTTTCTGCAATCAAGTTTGGTGTGGTTTACCATAGGTTTTAACCTATTATGTGCTTGTGTATTGTTCTGGTTGAAATTGAAGTATTCGTTGACAGGTAGGACATTGTAGCTGATAATTTTATGTACTACACTTAGGTTGGACCAAAGATGACAATGTTCTAAGTTGTCTAAGCCCAAAATTACAAGTTTGGTAGTATAAGGTATTCTGTTACAAGCAGAGGATGGAGGATACTTCTCATGAAATATCTCTGGACTCATTTGATTGTATTAATGCAATGTGGGTTCCAAATAGATGAGTTATATTCAAGAATCGGTCTAGCAAAAATTTTGTACGCCCTAATTTGTAGTTCAATATTACCGAAGAAGAAGCTACACAAGATTTTGTTAATAACTTTTAATGCTGTTTTGGCAATGCTGTTACAGTGAGCTTTGGCATTTAGATCATTAGAGATGAGTACTCCAAGATCTTTGAAAAGTGAGGATCGTCTACAAGGTCATATCTGCCCAGCTTGTATTTTGTTTTGATTTTTTTTTTTTTGCCAATGTGTAAGACAGAGCATTTGTTGGTTGAATTTTGGAGTTGCCAATTGTTTGACCATTCTGACAGATAGTCAAGGTCCTTTCTGTAGGACAGCAGCATTGTCAATGGTGTTGAATAGTTTTACATCTTCAGTGAAGAGAACACAGTTATCTTTTGTTTATTGACGGATTGCTTGAATGGATTTATATGCCACCCCTCTCCGAAGACTCAGGCCGACTTACAACAGTAACAATATCTTAAATCCAATATTAATTTAAATTAACTAGTCTAAAACTTAAATTCGTTAACAAGTGATCACTCTCATTCATACAATCAAGCGTGCATTCCATTCATCGGCCAGGGGCTAATATTTAGTGCCCCGAGGCCTATCGGCACAAATGGGTCTGCCAGTTGCAGTTGCTTATAATCTGATTGCAAAGATCATTTATGTAAAGCTTAAGGGTGTGGGTTCTAAAATTGTGAGCCGCTCCGAGTCCTCGGAGAGGGGCGGCATAAAAATCTAATAAATAATAAATAAATAATAAAAAAATAAAATGCTTCCTTTGTGATCCAACTGATGTGGGTTTTGATAAAGGGTTCCCTATTTTGACTACTTGTTTGTTTGTTTGTTTGTTTATTTGTTTATTTATTTATTCATTCATTCATTCATTCAATCAATTTTTATGCCGCCCTTATCATTAGACTCAGGGCGCTTACAACATGTTAGCAATAGCACTTTTTTAACAGAGCTAGGCTATTGCCCTTACAATCCGGGTCCTCATTTTACCCACCTCGGAAGGATGGAAGGCTGAGTCAACCTTGAGCTGGTGATGAGATTTGAACCACTGACCTTCAGATCTACAAGTCAGCTTCAGTGGCCTGCAGTACAGCACTCTACCTGCTGCGCCACCCCAGCTCATATTGTTGCCTGTTTGATAGGAGACACTGCTATTCACTTATGCAGAAATCCAGACATGACATTAAAAAAATAGCAGATAAGGGAAATGTTGTGGATATAGTATACTTAGATTTCAGTAAAGCATGTGATAAAGTAGAGCACATCCTATTTCTTGGTAAGATAGATGTCTTGGTAAAATATAGGATAGACAGTACCACCATCAGATGGATTTTCGAGGGTGTTGATGTCTGAGATATGGTATGGGTTCCAAGCAGATGAGCTGTATTCGAGAATGGGTTTGGCAAAGGTTTTGTAAGCTCTGGTAAGTAGTGTGAGATTGCCGGAGCAGAAACTACGTAAGATTAGGTTAACTAATTAATTAGGTTAACTAATTAATTAATTAGGTTAACTAGGAAAAGAGAACTCTGACTGCAAACCTGCACTGCCTTGTGGCCATATCCATCATTGGAAAAGGCTTCAGGAGTAAACCTTGAAGCAAAATCTGGAGCCAGAGTCCCGGAAGCAGTTCGTGACTGTGTACAGCCATGTTCTGATAACTCTTGCAATGTAGCTGGAACCAGTTGCATTGGCCTTTGCCATTCCATTGGATTATTTCAGAGATGTAGAGAGGGGGGGATCTGCTGCTTGGTTAACAGTCTATCCTCCATACTAACCTACCCAGGCTTCGTGCTTTGGGGAGTGCAGAGCATGAAACCATGGTCTTTCGAGACTGAAGGATGGTATGACTAGGAGGCCAATGCAATGCAAAATTTTAATCCTTGCTTGGATTAAACTTTTTCTTTTATTATATTTTAATGTCTGTTAAATATCTAAAGTACCTGCATCAGCATTACTTCTTTCCATTCTTAAAAAAATGAACATTAAAAATATATTTCAATCCTGCATGAACTGATGGATATATGTTTATCCCAGGCATGTTTCAATTCAGTTACTGTGGATTTACCAACCACGTCTGCTGGAAGTTTGTTCCAAGGATCTACTACTCTTTCAGTAAAATAATATTTTGTCAATATCTTTTTGTAGGCGAGGTCTCCAGAACTGAACACAGTATTCCAAATGTGGTCTCACCAGCGCTCTATATAAGGGGATGATGCTACAACTATGATTACAATGTAGATGTAGAAATTAAGCCAACCAACCAATCATGTGGCAATTATATTTAATCTTAGTTTTAGCTAAGCGGTATTTGGGTAATAGAAATATAGACACACAGACAGACACACATACACACACACACTCTCTCTCTAAAATGCAGAAAGTCTTTGATTTACAACAGTTGAGTTAATGACTGTTCAAAGTTAATACAGTGCTGAAAAGGGGGACTTATGACCATTTTTCCTACTTACAACATTGCAGCATCCGACTGGTTCCAGCTACATTGCAGGAGTTATCAGAACATGGCTGTACACAGTCATGGACTACTTCCAGGACTCCGGCTGCATAGCATAGCTGGCTGGAGAATTCTGGGAATTGAAGTCTACAAGTCTTAAAGTTACCAAGTTTGGAAACCACTGCCTGTAGTGACATGATCAAAATTCAGATGCTTGGCAACTGGTTCATATTTATGGTTCATTAACAGCTATGGCAAGAAAGTTGTAAAATGGGGTAAAACTCACTTAACAAATGTTTCATTTCGCAACATAAATGTTGGGGTCAATTGGGATCGTAACTCAAGGATTAGCTGCACATGTGTTTCAAAAGAGAATTTCACTGTACTTTTAATTATTTCTTTCCAAGGTCAGGTTAATTAAAGAATGAAATTATTACAATGGGTGCTGAGCAAATTGGATGGGAAAGGAGCTTTCCTGACTTCAGGACAGACATCAGAGAAAAACAGACATCAGTGGCTAATAGTTCTGAATATTGATCAAACAGATTTGTGAATTTGCAGTTTAATACCTAGCTAATAATCATTCTTATGTCAATCTTGGGAATGATAATTACTTTATGATTAGCATTGTGATTGAAAGGGATGTAATTTTTACCCCTTCAGGATGTTTCTGAAAAGTTCTTTCTCTAGACAACATGTTATTATAAATGGCTGCTAATTATTATGTGCATATTTTATTTTTTTTTAAAGTTGGACTAAGTTGTCTGGAAACCCTACTTTTTTCTTCTTCATTTGTTCTATTTACATGTGTCTGTCACATGCAAAATAGAATAGAATAAAACAAAACAGAACAGGATAGAATAGAATTTTTTATTGGCCAAGTGTTTGGACTCACAAGGAATTTGTCATTGCCCCGGAAGCGGAGTAAAGACGCTGAGACACTTTATTAAATTAGCATAAATTTAAATAAATTTAAATACGTAAATTTAAATATTTAAATTCAAACATAACTAAGGACCTGCAGAGGCCAAAACTAACGGGGAGGAAATTCCTACCAGAAACTTCCTTGGCAACATTGGGCAAAAACTCCTTGCTGAACTGGATCCAAGCCACGCCCCTTCGTCGTGTGGGAGGAGTTCACCCTCCAATCCCTGTGTGAAATTGGATCCAGTGATTCCCATGGACATCCTCTCTCCAATCCCCGATGTTGTTCCAACCTCTAGTTCCTGGAGAGAGGCGGTCCATCACCCTTTAAAGGATGCCCAAAGGAGCATGCACAGTCACTTCGAATTGCCCATTTCTGCCCCTAACCTGCCAAACCCCAGTGACCAAAGGGAGGCCTATACTGACATCTAAGTGCGCCGCACCCCCTAACCAATCCAGTCTGCACCATCAGTGTGGAATAGGTGGAAAAAATGGCGACCTCCTTAGGACACACTGTTAATAGCGGAGGGTGGGCGGGTGTTCACTTCAGCAGCCAAGAAAACCAAGGAGGAGGTCCTATTTGGATCGCCCTTAAATAGGGCAATCCAGGACCTCCCCCTGTGACCAGCGACCTGGCGCGCTGCCAGAAGCCGAATTTCCAGGTTCCAAGGAACCTGGAAGTTCGGAGCTCAGCCGAGCTGCCGGCAGCGTCCCCCTGCTCCGGGGGCAATTTTGGCTGGCGGTTTAAGCCGCCGGTCGTGCATTTGTTGCATATGCTCTCCGTGTACATAAAATAAAAGATACATTTGTCAAGAATCATGAAGTACAATAGTGATTG
This sequence comes from Erythrolamprus reginae, assembly GCF_031021105.1. Lineage (NCBI taxonomy): Eukaryota > Metazoa > Chordata > Lepidosauria > Squamata > Dipsadidae > Erythrolamprus > Erythrolamprus reginae. The sequence continues at coordinate 17,735,427 of NC_091955.1, read as the reverse complement.
TCATAGGGTATATATAAACAATCAGAAAACAATCAAAATTAAAGGAATATCATTGGTTTGCTGGATTCAAACTATGCTTTAGTTATCATCGAATACTGATTTTGCAATCTTTCAAGTATTTCAAGACATCATCTAACATCGTTTAAATTAGCAACCTCAAATCCAATATATGTTGAAGAAACGTAAAAGGAAGAAGGACGAAAGAGGAGTCTTTTATAATATGCAGAAACACAGGCTAAATAGCTTGAGGACATCGGACCAAATTCCTTGACAATCTTTTTTTGCCTCTGTGTCAAAAAGACCAGCAGTCATGCTGACAAAGATAAATCAATAATTCTTGCAGTGAATAAGACTTACAGTTTTTTCACCCGGTGGTAGATAAACGTCTTCTTAACTACACTTGTGCTTGAAGTTCAACAACTACTGATGTATTATAAATTTTACCCTCTATAGTTTGGAGAAGATACACATCTCTAATAAACAACAAATGTTTTAGAAGCTTGCTGACAGTCTTGTAAATTTTGGGAATATATCATAACTTGGTCTAGCTTCGATCCATTGACTTAAGGTTCAGATTTCCAAATTGCACTCTTAGCACTAAAGAAATGATAGCTAGTTTTAATTAATTATATACTAAAGCATCCAATCAATGGGGCAGTTTTCTTTTTGTTGTTGTTGTTGTGGTAACCTTTTTTGAAGATCAAAACAATAATAATAATAATAATAATAATAATAATAATAATAATAATAATAATTTATTGGATTTGTATGCCGCCCCTCTCTGTAGACTCGGGGTGGCTAACAACAATGATAAAACAACATATGACAATCCAATAATAAAACAACTAAAAACCCTTATTTATAAAACCAAACATACACAGAAACATACCATGCATAACTTGTAATGGCCTAGGGGGAGGGAATATCTCAACTCCCCCATGCCTGATGGTATAAATGAGTCTTGAGTAGTTTACGACAGACAGGGAGGGTGGGGGCAATTCTAATCTCCAGGGGGAGTTGGTTCCAGAGGGCCGGGGCCGCCACAGAGAAGGCTCTTCCCCTGGGGCCCGCCAAACGACATTGTTTAGTCGACAGGACCCGGAGAAGGCCAACTCTGTGGGACCTTATCGGTCGCTGGGATTCGTGCGGTAGCAAGCGGTTCCGGAGGTAATCTGGTCCATTGCCATGTAGGGCTTTAAAGGTCATGACCAACACTTTGAATTATGACCGGAAACCGATCGGCAACCAATGCAGACTGCAGAGTTTTGGTGTGACATGGGCATACTTAGAGAAGCCCATGATTGCTCTCGCAGCTGCATTCTGCACGATCTGAAGTTTCCGAACACTTTTCAAAGGTAGCCCCATGTAGAGAGCGTTGCAGTAATCGAACCTCGAGGCGAGGAGGGCATGAGCCCTGTTTTCAGAGCAACCTGATTCTTAAGTAAGACAGACTTGTGTCTTTTAATAAAATCTATTAGCAGGAATGAAGGTATGCAGTGGCTCAGTGGCTGACACTGAGCTTGTCAATCAGAAGGTTGGCAGTTCGAATTCCTAGCGCTATGTAATGAAGTGAGCTCCTATTAATTGTCCCACTTCTGCCAACCTAGCAGTTCCAATGCACGTAAAAATGCAAGTAGAAAAATAGGGAACACTTTGGTGGGAAGGTAGCAGCGTTCCATACACCTTCAGCGTCTGGAGCATGGAGACGTCTTTGGACAGCGCTGGCTCTTCAGCTGAGAAACAGAGTTGAGCACTGCCCCCTAGAGTTGGGAATGAGTAGCACTCATGCCTGGGGAAAACCTTTACCTTTATTAGCAGGAAAATTTATTTATTTTTGTCAATATATATGAGGGTAGCTCCTCTACAATGAATTAGGAGAAAACATTCAGGTACATTTTTCCAAAGCTCATAAAAATTTTCAATCTTACCTTTATGTATGCATTCGACTTACTGATACAGTTCAGTTTCAGATTGTGTGACATCCAATGAAGGATCAACAATTTTATTGAAAGTACCCTTTAAAAAAGACACAGGAATTTTAGTATTTTTACTGAATTAATATAGCAAGATTTGAACTGTTAGATTCCATGGCCAAATAGGAGTACTTCTATCACTTACTTACTTACTTACTTACTTACTTACTTACTTACTTACTTACTTACTTATTTATTTATTCATTCATTCATTCATTCATTCATTCATTCATTCATTTGTCCAATACACAAATACATAGGAAGAAAAATAGACATGTGGAAGAGAATGTATATGATAGTGAAAGAAAGGAAAGACAGGGGACGAAAGGCACACCAGTGCACTTACGTACGCCCCTTACTGGCCTCTTAGGAACCTGGAGAGGTCAATCGTGGAGAGTCTAAGGGAGAAATGTTTGGGGTTAGGGGTTGACACAATTGAGTCTGATAATGAGTTCCACGCTTCGATAACTCAATTGTTGAAATCATACTTTTTACAGTCAAGTTTGGAGCGGTTCGTATTAAGTTTGAATCTGTTGCGTGCTTTTGTGTTGTTGCGATTGAAGCTGAAGTAGTCATTGACCGGTAGGACGTTGCAGCATATGATCTTGTGGGCAATACTCAAATCATGTTTTAGGATTTCTATATTTGATGCCCAGCCATCAAAGACGTTGCTCGTGTTTTGATTATCAACTGTGTGCCCCTTTTAGGATTAGATATTTAAAATCCTTACTTGAAAGAATAACCCTTACTGGGACTTGCTGATTGTCCTCTCTCTTCTTGAGCTGTGACACATACACATTGTTAGCAGAATTGCTAAATTGATAGATGAGTCATTTCACCTAAGAATCTGTTATACTGAACAGATTGAGATATCATGCAAAGACAATTCATTTATCTGAACATGGATTCTTTGTATTTAGCACATATGCTTTTATTACCATATTTTATTTTACCTACTTTATCTTGGAAATAGATCTTGTATTTTACCTTTATTTGATTTGATTTGAAAGGGTCAATCCATTGCCTGCCTGCCCGCCCGCCCGCCCACCCGCCCGCCCATCCATCCATCCATCCATCCATCCATCCCCCCCTCTCTCTATCTATCCATCCATCCATCCATCCATCCCCCCCTCTCTATCTATCTATCTATCTATCTATCTATCTATCTATCTATCTATCTATCTATCTAATCCATCCATCCATCCATCCATCCATCCATCTATCTATCTATCTATCTATCTATCTATCTATCTCACATTGTTAAGGTATTATAGCTAATACATAATATAATATAGCTAATAACATAATAAACAATTGTATGACAACATATCTAAAATAGTGCAAGAAATACAATTTGCCTAACAGCAAGAACTCATGGGACCACAAAATAGACTAAATAATAGAAAATGAAGAAAGTGAAGTGTCCTGAGGCTGTAGAATTCAACCATACAAGCATCTGCCACACAACACTGCAGACTTAACAATTATTGATAAGTGGGCTGGGGGGAGTCTGGATAGTGGAGGTTGCAATAGCTGGAGAAAGCAGAATTGAGGGGAGAAAAGAACAACATCTGTAAGTCTTTGGAAATGACTTGATAGGTGGACACAAATACTAAATCCAGTCTAAACATCTGGCTGTTCATGTGACCAACTGTAATAAATAAAGCATACTATGCCAAACTAGTGGTTTGAAGTAGAAATATAGCTACCACTTTGGTGGGAAGGTAACAATGTCCCATGTGTAAAGTGGACATCTCAGACATCAACACCCTTGAAAATGTGAACATGTGTAAAGTGGATCTTGGACATCAACACCCTTGAAAATGTCCAAAGATACTTCACTAGAAGAGCCCTTCACTCCTCCACTCGAAACAGAATACCCTACGAAAGCAGACTATCATTCCTAGATCTAGAAAGCTTAGAATTACGTCGCCTAAAACACGATCTAAGTATTGCCCACAAGATCATATGCTGCAACGTTCTACCTGTCAATGACTATTTCAGCTTCAATCGCAACAACACAAGAGCACGCAACAGATTCAAACTTAATATTAACCGCTCCAAACTTGACTGTAAAAAATTTGACTTCAGCAACTGAGTTGTCAAAGTGTAGAACTCATTACCTGACTCAGTAGTGTCAACCCCTAACGCCAAACATTTTTCCCTTAGACTATCCACGATTGACCTCTCCAGGTTCCTTAGAGGTCAGTAAGGGGCGTGCATAAGTGCACCAGTGTGCCTTCCGTCCCCTGTCCAATTGTCTCTCCTTATCTCATTTATCTTTTCTTCCTTTCAAATATGTTCACCTATACTTTTATATCTTTTCTTCTATTCTTTTCTTTACTTATATTATTACATATCTTTCTCTTCAATGTGTATTATGTATTGGACAAAATGAATGAATGAACGAACGAACGAACAAACAAACAAACAAACAAACAAACAAACAAACAAACAAACAAACAAATAAAGTGACCAGATTGTAATCTCAGTAAAGCAGGACACCATTGCGGGGGCGGGGGGGGGCAGATGGACGGAAGGCGGCATGAGCCCAAACTAATGCAGGCTTCAACTGGGCCCTGTTGTGAAGCCTCTTCCCCTCAGAACCTGGTGACTCAGCATGTTGGCCCCCCGACTCGGGTAGTAGAAGAGCATAGCTGAGGGGTGGAGGGTGAAGAATACCACAAGCAGGCAGCAAGCCTTCTGCAGCAAAGCGCCAGGCAGCTCCATCCTGGAGAGCAAACTTTTTTTACTCAGCTGAGTCACGTGGAGATGCCTCATGGCTGCGTCTGGGAGCAAAGCATGCAGGAGCGACAGGGAAACTGCAAATGCAGCGCTCGGCTGCCAGCTGCTTGCAGCCTACTCACTGGGGGAAAGGAGCAAAGTCATAATATGAAACATTTAAATATGTTAAAGGTTAAATAAGGTTCAGGAGGGAAGTGTTTTTAATAGGAAAGTGAACACAAGAACAAGGGGACACAATCTGAAGTTAGTTGGGGGAAAGATCAAAAGCAATGTGAGAAAATATTATTTCACTGAAAGAGTAGTAGATCCTTGGAACAAACTTCCAGCAGACGTGGTTGGTAAATCCACAGTAACTGAATTTAAACATGCCTACGATAAACATATATCCATCCTAAGATAAAAATACAGGAAATAGTATAAGGGCAGACTAGATGGACCATGAGGTCTTTTTCTGCCATCAGTCTTCTATGTTTCTATGTTTCTATAATGTCAGGCTGAGGCTCCTCCTCCTCTTCCTCAGCTGCTACTGTTGCAGCCGTGCCTCCTGAGGTGAAAGTTGCACCCAGTCGAGTCCTGTACGACCCCACCCATCCTGTCTCTCTCTCTCTCTCTCTCTCTACCTGTGAGGGAGAGCAACGTCAGCTGCTCATGCAGGCTGAGCAGGAGCAGTGTCGGCGCCTCTTCAGTAATGTCATGCCACGGCCTCCGCGAAATCCCCCACGCCCATCCAAGCTCCCTAGGGTGGAAGCCAGACCCATCCTCGAATACAGCTCATCTGTTTGGAACCCATATCGCATCTCAGACATTAACACCCTTGAAAATAATAATAATAATAATAATAATAATAATAATAATAATAATAATAATAATTTATTAAATGTCCAAAGATACTTCACCAGAAGAGCCCTTCACTCCTCCACTCGAAACAGAATACCCTACGAGACTAGACTTCCAACCCTGGGCCTAGAAAGTTTAGAACTAAGACGCCTTAAACAAGATCTAAGTATTGCCCACAAGATCATATGCTGCAATGTCCTGCCTGTCGGCGACTACTTCAGCTTCAACCACAACAACACAAGAGCACGCAACAGATTTAAACTTAATATTAACCGCTCCAAACTTGACTGTAAAAAGTATGACTTCAGTAACCGAGTTGTTGAAGCGTGGAACTCATTACCGGACTCCATAGTGTCATCCCCAAACCTCCAACACTTTACCCTTAGATTATCCACGGTTGACCTATCCAGATTCCTAAGAGGTCAGTAAGGGGAGAGTACAAGTGCACTAGAGTGCCTTCCGTCCCCTGTCCTATTGCTCTCCTATATCTCCTATACCTTTCTTCTATTCCTATATCTCTTTTTCCCGTCTTTCATTGATATGCTCTATTACTATACCTTCTTTTCTATTCTTTCATAGATATATTTTACTATGAGTATCTCCTCTATAACCTTCATCATGTATTTTACTATGTGTGTGTATATATATATACCCACTAAAACTCTCATTGTGTATTGGACAAAATAAATAAATAAATAAATAAATGAATGAATGAATGAATGAATGAATGAATGAATGAATAAATAAATTAATTAAAAACAAAAATAAAGCTGAGGTTCTTGCTGGCCGATCCCTTTAAGGCAGCCAATTAAGGCAGCCGCCTCGAGGTTCGACTACTGTAATGCTCTCTACATGGGGCTACCTTTGAAAAGTGTTCGGAAACTTCAGATCGTGCAGAATGCAGCTGCGAGAGCAGTCATGGGCCTACCTAGATATGCCCATGTTTCACCAACACTCCGCAGTCTGCATTGGTTGCCGATCAACTTCCGGTCACAATTCAAAGTGTTGGTTATGACCTTTAAAGCCCTTCATGGCACTGGACCAGAATATCTCCGAGACCGCCTGCTGCCGCACGAATCCCAGCGACCGATTAGGTCCCACAGAGTGTGTCTTCTCCAGGTCCCGTCAACTAAACAATGTCATTTGGCGGGACCCAGGGGAAGAGCCTTCTCTGTGGTGGCCCCGACCCTCTGGAACCAACTCCCCCCGGAGATTAGAACTGCCCCTACTCTCCTTGCCTTTCGTAAACTCCTTAACACCCACCTGTGTCGTCAGGCATGGGGGAACTGAGACATCTCCCCCGGGCATATACAATTTATGCATGGTATGTGTGTATGTATGTGTGCTTAGAAAATGGGGTTTTTAAAATGTTTTTAGTAGAAATTTAGATTTGCTGAAATTGTTTTCTGTTATTCTGTTGTGAGCCGCCCCGAGTCTGCGGAGAGGGGCGGCATACAAATCTAAATAAACTAAACTAAACTAAACTAATTGCACGGCAAGCAACTTCAATGCATTTCCAGCCAGTGTTCAAGCCAACGGCTGCTATGTAAAAGCAGGACTTTTTAAAAAACCCAGTGGGACGCGGGACAAATGGGCAAAAAGTGTAACTATCCCACGAAAGTTAGGACATCTGGTCACCTTATCCATGTGCCACGTATGTGCAGGGGAATATTTACCTTTATTATAGCAATTAACTCTGGACTAGGAGCGCAGAGTCCCAGATTCTAGTCTTTCTTTAGGCATGGAAGCCATTTGCATCTGTTTGGACCAGGCCATTCCCATTCAGTTTAAATTAGCATTGGGCTCAAACCCATTGAAAGGCAAAATCATTTATTGCTTCAGGTGTTGAAAATCTCTGCTGTGTGAATTGGGCAAGCCCAGGGGAAAAACAAGTAGACTCTAGCAAATCATATGTACAACGATATAACTGATTAACGTGCTTATCAGAATCACCTTAGTTTTAACTTGGGAAGATATGGAGAGAAAGATAACTCTGGGACTGATTTAGAAATATGCAGACAGCGCACAAAAGGCACATTTTATTTCTATGCCCCATTGTTTCACACACACACACACAAACACACACACACACACCCCTTGGTGTCAGCTTGCTCAAATGAGAAAGTGAAGGGTTTCTTTTTGTCATTTTCTATGAGTCAGAGTATTTCTAGGAAGCATTAAGAAACTATTTAATGTTTACGGCAGCAGGGTTCCAGAACAGAAAATGAGTATGTGAGAATCTAATGAATTTAAACTACAGCTACAACAAAATAAACACAGTGTTTGTTTTAAAAGTTCTACTAAATATAGTGAGAAAATAAATAAGCACTAATTGATTTGAAGGTAAATATATAGTATGTGCCTCCCGGGGATAATGTTGCCAGTCCAGTCTGAGTCCAAAAGAAATGGATGATTTACCACCAGTCAATCAGTTACTTAGAGGCTGAGGGCGTGGCAGCACAAGGAAACACTGACTATTGCTTCAAGCACAACCTGAAACCTTGGAAGAATAAAACTTTGTTGCAAGTGACAGACTGAGATTGGATCCTGCACGAATTGATTTTGTCATCATTAGGTTCCATCAGGGCCACCGATAGGGCAGTATTACTGGTACTGGCGTCAGGGGCCCGGCCAAATTGAAAAAGTAGGGGACCCGGCAATTGAACAGTGTGCTGGTGAGTTGGCGTGCTAAGGAAGCTAATTGAATTCAGTTGCAAAATTGTTACAATCGGGACCAGGCAAGAGCACAGATCAGCAAAAATGCCTAATTTTCTCTATTCTGCCTGAAGAGCTTCATAGCTGATAAGGATGAAGTTTGGATCAGAGCTAATTTGGTATACATTTTGATTATGGTGTTAGATTTTTTTCGAAATTGTTCCCTTCTAAGTGTGAGGAAAAGATGTGTTGCTTTGGAGTTGACATGTTTTTTGGAGCCGTCTCGCCATTTTAGATTTGAGAAGCAAACACCATCCTGGATTCGAGAAGCAAGCATTGTGGGAAGTGGAAAGATTTGAATATGCAAATGAAAAGCTGGATAGATCTACTAAGGACTTTTCAAAAAAAACCCAAAGAACTACATAATATTTTGAGACTTGTGCAGAGAAGATCTGAAGTGGGAGTTTGTTATTTTACATTTTATACTCCAAATTATATTAAATGCATACACAGTAATATCTCACCATATGTTTAATAGATATGATAACATCCTAGGAAAAGAAGAAGAAAGAATAAAGAGGAAAAAAAGGTGTTGCTCTTAGAGCCACGGACATGTTATTTGTTAAGAGACATTACACATTTAAAAGCTTAAATATATTAAGTTATGGAACTCAATAGCAGGTACATGTATGAGAAAAAATCTTGGATTTTTTGCACATTTGCTTCATAATATGGATTTGATGATACATGAGGGTATGTTCTTTTTTATAAAGCAATTTTAAAATTTTGCAAACTTTGGAAAATGCTATAAGGAGATAGGTGGAGAGGTTAATGAGAAGAAGAGGGAAGGTTTTTTTGCTCTTCCCTCCTCTTTCTCTTCTTTTTTCTTGCGCTGTGCTTTTTACACCTATGGTGGAGTTTTCGTATAGTTTTAAACATTATTGCGTATAATTTATCTTCTGGTTACCTGTTATTTATTGGTATTATTGTGAAAACAAATATTTTTCTAGTGTGATGCAGGAGTATTTTGTCTTTATCCTTTGTGCCATCTTATTGCTGCTTTTAATATTGTTGATGGCAAAATTAATAATATTTTGTTAATTTGGTGTATTTGCACTGTTCTGGTTATATATTTATATGTATGTAATATGTTGATGTCACTTGAATATATTTTCTGCGTTATTAACATATTATTAATCTGTCAAACAAGTGTACCTTGTTGTAGTGGCAGGGTTTAATTTTTTTTTGAAAGGTAAATTTAATACATAATTGGTATGTCACAAAATAAAGTAGTTTTAAAATAGCAGACACTTAGGCTGTATGGGGCCCCCTGGGTTCCATGTATATTGTCATGCGCCTTCCATACTTAATAATTACCATCATTTTAAGATGGGGATAGGGGGGTGGGTTTCTAAGTGTATTTAGGAAGAGACTACAAAAGCTATAATTAGCTGGCAGTCAGCAGAAGTAGCCTGCAGTAGTACATTCTAATCACTGTGCCACCACAGCTCTTATTACATATATGTGGGAAAATGCATATGTAGAATTTCATATTAAATTTACAATTAGAAGGTTACGTTGGTTCTTGATTCTAAATGTTAATCAGAATGTGATTCTGCAGCAAAATTCACAATGTTTACAAACGTGTGCACCATTTTTTTAAAAATGCACAAACATATTATATTAAAAGAAAACATGCATAAAATGTCAATATTGTTAAAAACCAAACAAATACTCTATAGGGCTAAAAGCTAAAAGATGCTTATGAAACTGAATGTTTGGAAAAGTGCATTAAAATGGCCTAAAAAACCCCCAGAGAAAATATTTATGCAACTTTGTTTACATAAATATTTGTAGGGGAAATAGGTTTTAAATGAATTTATATGGATGAAAAGAAGAAATTACGTAACTGAAACTAATCTGGATATTTTATAAAACTTATAAACAAGGTTCATAAGCTAAATTATACATTGCTAAAACGTGACGATGGATGTGGGCATACAATGCCTGGTTACTTAAAAAACAAACAAATTGAAATGTGTAGGGATAACTATAATTATATTTAATGGAATGCAAATACCTTTTTATTCTACTCAGTATTGCAAAAAAACCCAACTATGTAGCTGGATTTCTTAGTCACTTTCTTAGACACATTTTAGAACTCAAATATCTGCATAACACTATAGTCATTACTTCATGGAAACATTTATGAGAAGAAGAAAAAAAATGTGTCTCATTAAGAAGCACAGTCTATTTTTCACCTATAACAGTGTTTCTGGAAAGTGTGGACTTCCTCTCTCAGAATTCCCTAGTCAGCATGCTGGCTGGGGAATTCTGGAAGTTGAAGCCCACATAAATTCAAATTGCCAAGGCTGTGAAATAAAATGGGGAAAATATTTTATAGGACTGAAATGTAAAATTTCGTTCAAATATTATACCATTCCCTGTCTACCTCTAGAACTTGGGGGTTGGGACTCCTTTGGGCAGGGGTCCCCAAACTTTTTACACAGGGGGCCAGTTCACTGTCTCTCAGACTGTTGAAGGGCCGGACTATTAAAAAAACCTATGAACAAATCCCTATGCACACTGCACATACCTTATTTAAAGTAAAAAACAAAATGGGAACAAATACAATATTTAAAATAAAGAAGAAGTAATAAGTAATTAATAATTAATTAAGTAATAAAGTAATTTATACTTCTTTATTAACAAGTAAATTTAAACTTAAATCAACAAACTCCATTTCTCCTTCCTTCCTTCCTTCCTTCCCTCCTTCCTCTCCACTTCTCTCTTCCCTCTTCCTTTTCTCTCATTTGTTTCATTTTCCTCTCCCTCGTTCTTTCCCTCCATCATTTTCTCATTTTTCTCTTTCTCTCTCTCTCTCTTTCCAATTCTCCCTCTTCCTTTCTCTCTCCCTCTCTATCTCTCCCTCTTTCTCTTTCTTTCTATCTTCTCACTTTCTCTCACTCACTCTCTTTCTAACTCTCCATCTTTGTATCTCTCACACTTTCTCTCTCTCCCCCTCTCTCTATTTCCCCCTTTCTCTCTCTCCCTTTCTATCTCTCCTCTTCATTTCTCTCTCCCTCTCTATTTCTCCCTCTTATTATATCGATCGGTAAAATCTTGTGTGCTGTCGCGGGCCGGTTAAAAGACCTCAGCGGGCCACATCCGGCCCGCGGGCCGTAGTTTGGGGACCACTGCCTTTGGGGGTCAAGCGGCCATTTCACAGGGGTCACCTAAGACCATGGGAAGAGACAAATTTCCCATGGTGTTAGAAACTAAAGCTTCTATTCTGGCACCTTGGAACATATTTTTACAATCCGACCAATCAGGCGTTTACAGTGTGGGTGTTCCTCTGACTTTCCTGCCAATCAGCTTAAAGCTCTGTTGGGAGAATTGGTGCTAGACTTACGGTTGGGGGTCACCAAAATGCGAGGAACTGTATTAAGGGGTCGTGGCATTAGAAAGGTTGAGAACCACTCTAGAATATGTTTAAACATGTTTGTCCAAACAAACATATTGTTTCAGAATGTCTTCCCCATCCCCAAAAACTTCTTTAAGAAATAAAATTTGCAGTCTTCAATCTGGACTCTGTAGGTTACATCCAGATACAATTATATTCAAAGTCAACTACTTTGCGTTACTAGAACTGTGTATCACTAAAACATTATTATTTTTTTATTGCAATGTGCCTTTTTCAGATGTAAGCAAATCTGCATCCAACTTAATATTAACAGACAATTATTTACATGTCTGTAGAGAAATTACAGCTATGGAGTAAATGAATCGGTTATTCATACCTATTAGTTCTATATCACCAGTGGAAAATATGCTTTGTGCAAGAATTGAAACCGTTGGGCCATTTTCCCACCTTCTCCGGGCTTCAGGAAAGCCTCCAAAAATGGCTTCCCTCATTCTCCGGAAGGTTGAAAATCAGCTGACCAGGGCAAACATGCATGCTGGAGCTGACGTAGGGCAAAGCCTCACGTGCCCTCAGATATAGTTCGGCGTGCCATCTGTGGCACGCGTGCCATAGTTTCATCATCGTGGCTCTACACCTTTTTAAAATAGCGTGATGACCAAAATTGAATGCAGTATTCTAAGTCTGGTTTTACTAAGGCTTTAAAAAGGGGTACTAAAACTTCATGTGATCTTCTATCCCTCTGTTAATGAAACCTAGGATTGCATTGGCTTCTTTGGTTGCTGCGGTACATTTGTGTGATATGATCACAGTTTGGGTGCTCGGCAACTGACTCTGGCTTCTGACAAGCTAAGTCAGTGGGGACTAGCCGGAGTCATCCAGAGCTATGGAGTTGCTGCCCCCAATATGGCGGGCGTTGCCTCAGGATGCCCGAGGGGAACCACCAGCTCGCAAAGGCTTCCACTTGAAATGGAGATTACATGGCCTTGTGCTGAACAGCTGTGGACAATTTGTTTAACAATGGCAACCAGAACTGCTGCATCTGCCATCATAACCTTTTTATTTCTACTCATTTTGCTAAATTATTTATATAATCTTAGTTTCATCACAAGGAGTAGAAACTGTTAGCAAGGCATTACAAAAAAAAAGAGAGAGAGAGAGAGAAAGAGAGCTCATTATCCCATGGGAATTTCTCCTAGAAGCCAAGCCTTGAAAAACCCCAGCAGAGGTGATAACACATCCTCCCTTGCCAACTTGATCCATTTTCTCCAAAATTAACTTATGTTTTTCTCCGCTTAGTTTTAAAGCCAATTATTCTTTGCTGTGTCCTCAGCAGCAGGCAAGAATCAGCTTTTGACAGCTTTTCATTTTGTTAGATATGTGCAGGAAAGATTCTGGCACCGAAACCACTCCCTGAATGTAGAGTAGCAATTGTACTCTGGGATGGAATGCAAATCTGATATTTCTCTTCTGCCGTTCATTTCTTTCCCTTCTGTTTTTTATTGTATTAGCATTGGCAGCTAAATGCAAACTGCTTGCAGGCAGTCTTTTGACTGGAATCTTCTATCTCTCTTATCTTTTCCTCTTTCTTGTCTTGCTCCTTCTATTCTTCTTTCATATTCATATTCTTTTTCTGCAACGGCCTTTGCTGTAGGAAGTATCCTCTTTTTAAAGATCAGAATAACACCAGCGTCACTATATTTTTGAACTTGGGATGCTGAATGGGTCAAGGGTCCCATTTCCTGACTTCATAGCTGAGCGGCCAAATATCTTGTTTGCTATACAGTGTTTCCTCGATTTTTGCGGGGGATGCGTTCTGAGATCACCCGCAAAAGTCAAATTTCCGCGAAGTAGAGATGCGGAAGTAAATACACCATTTTTGGCTATGGATAGTATCACAAGCCTTCCCTTAAGACTTTAAACCCCTAAATTACCATTTCCCATTCCCTTAACAACCATTTACTCATCATTATTACTGGTACTGACCATTGAATAAGACACTTAGTGATCCTGATATTTATAAACATAATTATTTATTAACAATTATTTTTTTTTTTGTCATTTATTTGCAAAAATTATTAGTTTGGCGATGACATATGACGTCATCGGGCAGGAAAAACCGTGGTATAGAAAAAGACCGCAAAGTATTTTTTAATTAATATTTTTCGATAAACCGTGGTATAGGCTATTCGCAAAGTTCGAACCCGCGAAAATCGAGGGAACACTGTACAGTGATACCTCGTCTTGCAAACCCCTTGTCATACAAACCTTTCGAGATACAAACCTGGGGTTTAAGATTTTTTTGCCTCTTCTTCCAAACTATTTTCACCTTACAAACCCAAGCTGCTGCCACTGGGATGCCCTGCCTCCAGACTTCTGTTACCAGTGAAGTGTCCATTTTTGCACTGCTGGGATTCCCCTGAGGTTCCCCTCCATGGGAAACACCACCTCTAGACTTCCGTGTTTTTGTGATGCTGCAGGGGAATCCCAGCAGTGCAAAAACAGGCGCTTCGCTGGCAATGGAAGTCCGGAGGTGGGTTTTCCAAGCAAGGGGAGCCTCAGCGAAATCGCAGCATCACAAAAACACGGAAGTCCAAAGGTGGGGTTTCAAGGACTTCCGTGTTTTTGTGATGCTGCAATTTCGCTGAGGCTTCCCTCGCTGGGAAACCCCACCTCTGGACTTCCGTTGCCAGCAAAGCACCCGTTTTTGCACTGCTGGGATTCCCCTGCAGGGATTCCCCTGCAGCATCACAAAAACATGGAAGTCCGGAGGTGGGGTTTCCCATGGAAGGGAGCCTCAGGGGAATCCCAGCAGCGCAAAAATGGGCACTTCGGCTGGCAAAAGGGGTGAGTTTTGGGCTTGCACGCATTAATCGCTTTTCCATTGATTCCTAGGGGAAACATTGTTTCATCTTACAAACTTTTCACCTTACAAACCTCATCCCAGAATCAATTAAGTTTGTAAGATGAGGTATCACTGCATATATTTATTTTAGGTGTTTTCAATACTGTTTATGATCTAAAAATGTTGTTAATGTTTTCACTGTAATATAGGTTTTTTAAAAATTATAAGTCACCCATAGTCATTGTTTGAGATGAATAGCAACTTATGAAAAGTCAATGGATGCTTACCTGTTTATCTCACGGGATTCATTGGGTTTTCTGTTGGAATTGTGATCACCGGGAGTCATGCTACAGTGTAAATCAAAATTAATTCTCCTTTCAAAATCTAAAAGTGTGTACTGGTACGAGAGAAGCTTTGACAGCTTTCTTGATATTTCCACCTCCCTTCAAAATAAAGCATGCATGATGACATCATAGTGAAGGATAGACTCTTTGGTACTTGCATTTGTGTTAAAAGGCTGCATACAAATGAATAACGGGAAGGGTTTGTATTGCAATGTTATGATGCACATTTTCTCCCTTACAACCATTTCCCTTCAGGGATGCCTGCAATGCCAGAGATCATCTAAAGGCAAACTAATTAGTTTCTTTGAATATTTAGTGCCTAGCAACTGAGTGAAGCCCAGCAGCAAGTTGTGACTATTTTTTTTCCACTCTAGGCTTGTCTACAGTGTAAAATGTTCTGTATACAATTTACTGTATGTGTTGCACTGCATGTGCATACACACCACACTATGTATTGCCTTCAAGCTCATCTATTCCACTGGGCTTATACAACATTATTTTTGAAAACTTTGATAAAGAGAATCATAATCCCTGTTTGTTGGACCTCTACAGGGATCCCTTGTTTTTTGCTGGGGATGCATTACAAGACCACCCGTGAAAAATGAATTTCCGTGAAGTAGAGGAAAGATATGTTTAAAATGTATTTAACAAGTATTTGGACTTTTAAAACCCACCCTTTGCATTAAACAGTCATTCTATAATGTTTCTCAGCTGGAACTACATGTTATATCCTACCAGTTTCTTTAATAGAGTACAGTAGTACTGTAGAAGAATTTTATGAATTTTTAATGGATTTAAAAATTTTAACGGATTTAATGGATTTAAGCCCCCTTTGAAAACCTGTGAAATAGCGAATCCATGAAAGATGAACCGTGAAGTAGCGAGGGATTACTGTGTAATGATTTTCAGGTCTCTTATTTATTTTTATTGATTTATCAGTTTTGTATGCCGCCCCTCTCCGTAGACTTGGGGCGGCTAACAACAATAATAAGGCAATATAAACAAATCTAATATTAAGTTAATTTAAAAACCCCAATTTAAGAAACCAATCATACATACAGACATACCATGCATACATTTTATAAGCCTAGGGGGAAGGGAAAGTCTCAATTCCCCCATGCCTGATGACAGAGGTGGGTTTTAAGGAGCTTACAAAAGGCAAGGAGGGTGGGGGCAACTCTGATATCTGGGGGGAGTTGGTTCCAAAGGGTCGGGGCCACCACAGAGACGGCTCTTCCCCTGGGTCCCGCCAAATGACATTGTTTAGTTGATGGTACCCGGAGAAGGCCAACTCTGTGAGACCTAACTGGTCGCTGGGATTCGTATGGCAGAAGGCGGTCCCGGAGATATTCTGGTCCGATGCCATGAAGGACTTTATAGGTCATAACCAACACTTTGAATTGTGACCGGAAACTGATTGGCAACCAATGCAGACTGCGGAGTGTTGGTGTAACATGGGCATACCTAGGGAAGCCCATGATTGCTCTCGCAGCTGCATTCTGCATGATCTGAAGTTTCAGAACACTTTTCAAAGGTAGCCCCATGTATTCAAATTATTAAATTTTAGTAATAATTTGTTTCTGGAACTCTGCACTTTGATATGACCAAGGGGCAATTTTTACAACCACACTGTGCGCGTGGCTTCTGCATTTTGTTTCAACATCTGTCAGTGCAAATTGGGTGTTCTGGGCTGCAGCTCCACTTTCGCTACTCCACTGCGTTCTCCCCCATCCGGGCAGTAGCCCACCCCTGATTATCTACTATATAAACTGTATGTACACACACGTATGCACAGCTCTTCTAAAATTATACACATTCAACCTCATTTACTGTGATAGCAAAAACATACCCAGAACCCAGAAGGGAAAAAAAGAAAAAAAAATCTAAATTTTTCTACCGGTACTGTTATGTTTGTATCTTTTAAATAAAGGTGACCACTGATTGGTTTAGGCGCAGCCAAGGGAAATGTTGCCGCGAAAGTTTAAAACATTGTCACACAGTTTTCCCGTGCTAAGCAAAAGGTATAAAAGGCGCGGCTTTATCCGTTAGCGGCCAGTTACGTTCTACCTGCGAGCTGGTTTCTCCTAATGTTCCTGTTTGCCTAATAAAGAGCTGTTAACCCTTCTTCGGCCTCCAGACTCTGATTTAACAGGTACTGTGTACCTGACCAAAATTTTGCTACCAGTACAGTGTAACTGACCGTACCCATAGGAGCCCACCATTGCCTAAGGACTAATCAATAAACAAAGAATTTGAAGAATTTGAATTTTGAATCAACCCATGGCAGTCTGTGGAGAGTGGCGGCATACAAATCTAATAAATTATATATATTTTTATTATTATTATTATTATTATTATTATTAATAATAATAATAATAATAATAATAATAATAATAATAATCAAGAAATGATGGCTGACTTCCCATTGAGGAGAAAAAGAGTCACTAATCTAGAGAACAGGTAAATTGTCAGGAGAACCAGGTTGTCTCCCAGTATCAAAATTTCAGAAGTTAAACAGTGAAGCATTAATAGAAGCGTATATAGATATTATAAGAGAATCATAGATTTGATAGATTTATATTAATTGGGAAATAAGCAAGACCAAGACAAAACACAGAGAAAGGTTAAGAATTGCAGGAATTTAAAGAAAGCCCTGAAGGAGGGTGCTAAAACTGAAGGCGCAGTCCCCTAAATTAAACTATATACAGAACCTTATTCATCCTCTGTGAACGTAGTTAATAAATGGTCTAAATAGAGTGAGAGAATAAACGGGGGGGGGGGGGGAGATTATTGGGAATAACAGCCAAAAAAACAAAGAATACACAGAATAAGATAATTGGTTGTTTCTTGATTTTGTAGGAAAGGTAAAAACAAAAGTTTTAAGTTTGATAACTTCTTTTTCAGTGTGGTAGGCTTAATAACATCACCAATGCCTAAATTAGAATTAGCCACTATGATTCTGTGAAGAATATAACTTTATTATGGACATAGACCAGCAATAGACATCACTGTTTACAATATACAATATATTAACAAATAGTACTGACGTTAATAATGGATAATAACATCCCTGTTAAGAAAATATATGTTCTCAAGCCATTACGGTCACTCCCTAGTTTACGTGATTGGAGAGCCAAATAAGTATGTATGTATGTATGTATGTATGTATGTATGTATGTGTGTGTGTGTGTGTGTGTGTGTGTGTGTGTCTGTCTGTCTGTCTGTCTGTCTGTCTGTCTGTCTGTCTGTCTGTCTGTCTGTCTGTCTGTCTGTCTGTCTATCTATCTATCTATCTATCTATCTATCTATCTATTTATTAGATTTGTATGCCGCCCCTCTCCGTAGACTCGGGGCGGCTAACAACAATGATAAAAACAGCATGTAACAATCCAATCCAATACTAAAATAACTAAAAAAAACCTTATTATAAAACCAAACATACATACAAACATACCATGCGTAAACTGTAAAGGCCTAGGGGGAAAGAACATCTCAGTTCCCCCATGCCTGACGGCAGAGGTGGGTTTTAAGAAGCTTACGAAAGGTGAGGAGGGTGGGGGCAATTCTAATCTCTGGGGGGAGTTGGCTCCAAAGGACTGGGGCCGCCACAGAGAAGGCTCTTCCCCTGGGTCCCACCAAACGACATTGTTTAGTTGACGGGACCTGGAGAAGACCCACTCTGTGGGACCTAACTGGTATGTGAGTAAATATAATTTTCCAAAAATTCTAAGAGTTTACTCCCAGAAAAATTGGAACAAGTAGATAGCTATAATTCTGTAACCAGTTTTTTTTCCTGTGGACATTGCAGAACACAGATTTTTGCCACTCTACACATGGTAGCCTGGTTGGAGAAAGTTTATATAAAAATTGTCTGCCCTCCCTGGCAATCTCTCTAATAAGGGGAGAATATACACTGATCTATAAACAGTACAATAAAACTTGTGAGATATCTTCGATTTCTCCTTTACCACATATACATATATACCCGTTCTGCTATTGGTGTTCTCCTATATCTGCTATGAATGTTAAATCTGGCTCTGAAGGAAGCTATTCTTTGTTTTGGGAAGATCAGATAATTTAGATATCTTGCTCATTCCCACACACTCTGTTTGATTCTGTCCCTACTGTTGAGAGGAAATCTATTTAGCTCTTCTTGGAACTCCATGTCCTTCATTCTATTGATTACTACTTGTTTTGATTGGTCAAAGCCTACAGACATTAAGAATGCCAGTGAGAGCCCATAAAGGCCCAATTTGTGGTCCGTCGCCTGTTTTCAGGGGGAGGGGGAGTTAACACTAGAAGGGATAGTCCTTCTGGAAAGAAATGCATTTTTAGCCAGTAAATGATTGTCAACTTCCAGGCTCTTATCTGAATTTGAGAAATGCTGTCTCAATTCTTAACTGGGCATTTGAAATTCCTTTGGATGCAGCTAAGATGGCCCATAGGAATTTGATTTGTATGATTTCTAGTGAATCTTTATTTGCAAGGATTCCTGTTTGTTTCCCATATAAAACTATGATTCTATGTAGCATTGGGCAACCCAACAATGTTGGGCAAACTCACCCAAACTTTACCCAAACTTTTTTAAAAGTTCAGGTTCAGGCGAAAAGTTAGGAAAAAACATTATAATGAAATACCCAGATGGCTATCCACAATGGAAGCCCAAATCCATCCAAATATAATTAGCCAAGAACAAATAATAACTTATGAAGTCCTAAATACTGAAGGAAGTTTAAAAACTAGAGAAAGACTTAAAAATGAAGACATAGTAATAGATTGGCTACCATATTACCAAATTCAGAGTAGATACAAAAAAGACCTGGTGAAATTCGGAATACGTAAAAAACAAAATGAAATAGATAAAATATTAACAGGTCCTGACAAAAAATTCATTACCAAAATGTATAACTATCTACTAAACTACGAAAACATCGAAGAAATAGTTAAACCTAATATGATAGCTTGGATGACCAACTTTGGCTATGCGATCCAACTGGAAGACTGGGAAAAATTATGGTCAGTAAACTACAAGATGACGCTATCAACACCTTACATTTTGAAATTATGGAAATAAGATTAAATAATTTTGATAAGAATAAATTGGAGAAGCTGATGGTGCGATGGAACAAGGTAAAAGATTATATGTTAAGTAGAATCTGTGATGTAAATATGAAAAATAAATTGCAATCACTCTTTTAGTAATACTTGATCAAGATAGAGCCAAAGAATAATAGATAAACAATTAAATTTTTTTGAATCCTCCTGTATGGGTGGTGGGGGTGATGGGGGTGTGTGTTGTTGTTAGATGATGGGCACATGCACTGTGCACTGTTATATGTTTGTTTTATGTAAACTTTTAAAAATCAATAAAAAATTTATTAAATAACACCTTACAAAGAAAATCTCTATAAAATGTTTTTCCGATGGCACTATGCGCCAGCGCGCTTAGCCAAAATAAATGTGAATGTAAGCAACAAATGTTGGAAGTGCAAAAAAGAGGTAGGAACATACCACCACATTTGGTGGCGATATAAGGAAGCAAAAAAAATTTGGACCCAAATTCGTACATGGATGGAAGAAATATTGGATTATAAACTTGAGATGAAACCAGAAATGTACTTATTAGGAATAATTAGAGGCAAACACAATAAAGAAAATTATTACTTAATAAATCATATACTCACAGCTGCAAGATTAGTATTTGCACAAGTATGGAAGCAAGAAAAAATCCGAAACGAAAAAATGGTGATTAAAAAAATATTAGACTGCGCCAAATTTAGCAAATTAACATATGAGATACAAAACCAACAAAATAAGGACTATTACAGAGTGTGGGATAAATTATACAACTGGGTAGAAATTTTAAAAAAGGCATAGTAAATAGAATTGTAAAAGATAAACTTTGTATACATATAAATTGTAAATGTTTAATGTTGTTTGTATGGTGTTTAAATGTTTGTACATTAAATAAAATCATTTTAAAAAAAAGAATGCCAGTGAATCTTTATTTGCAAGGATTCCTGTTTGTTTCCCATATAGAACTATGATTCTGTGTAGCGTTGGGCGAACCAAACAAAGTTCGGGTTCGGCAAACTCACCCGAACTTTACCCAAACTTTTTAAAAAGTTCAGGTTCAGGTGCGGCATGCCGAGCACTGCAAAGTTCGGCACGAACCCGAACTTTGCAGTGTTCGGTTCGCCCAACACTAATTCTGTGGGTTTCCCAGTATGGGAATATTTTTTAAAAATGACAACGTGGGATAAAAATATTTAAAAGTTCTGAGTAAAATTGTGGCAGTTAAAACAATGGCTTTTTCATGATTAAATGTTTTATTTCTACCTTTGCCAGTAGAAGTACCAAATAAAATTTGGCAAAGAAAATATGATTGTTTTTAAAAAAATTCAGAAGTTAAACAGTGAAGAATTAATAGAAGCATATATAGATTTCAGAAACAAGGAGGAGGATGAGTTCCATTTTGATAAACATAGTATCGATATCAGATTTCATGCACATCATTCTATATTGGAAAACTATGTAAAGGAAAAACTTGGACTAGTGAGCATTTATTTGTCTGTCTCTCTTTGTTTTCTCTCCAGTGGCTTTAAGACAATGGGCAGTTCACAAACAGTAGTACCGTGTTTCCCCGAAAGTAAGACAGTGTCTTACTTTCTTTTTATCTCCAAAAGCCCCACTATGTCTTACTTTCGGGGTATGTCTTATATTGGAAAAAAATTGTCGAATTTTTTGTTTTAACCAAAAAATTAACATTTATTAACAACCTGAACAGTATTGTATTCACCACAAAACAGCAGATGATACCCCAGTATGCCAGTGTGTATGTTTTACTGATGTATGATTAATACTGTGTGCATTATCGTATTTTAAGCAGGAGGCGGCAGTGACAAGTGCAGGGGACGGTGCGGTGACGTATGGAGAGGGGGATGGCATGGTGACGTATGGAGAAGGGGCGGCGCGGAAGTGGGCAGGAGGCGACGCTCATTTGGATCAGACGGAGGCGGCAGACGCGGTGACGTATGGAGGGGGCGGCGCGGAAGTGGGCATGAGGCGGCGCTCATTAAGATCAGAGGGAGGTGGCAGACGCGGCGACGTATGGAGAGGGGGACGGTGCGGACGTGGGCAGGAGGCGGCGCGCAGCTAGATGAGAGGGAGGCGGCAATACCCCCATGTTTCCCCGAAAGTAAGACATATGTCTTACTTTTGGGGTACGGCTTATATTAGCCGACCCCCCTGAAACCCCCGATACGTCTTACAATCGGGGGTGTCTTACTATCGGGGAAACAGGGTAAAAGCATTAACAGCTGTAAAAAAAACCATAGAAATCAGCAAAAAATCTCCCAGTTTCCCCGAAAGCAAGCCATCCCCTCACATCCCTGTTAGACTCCAGAACTTCCCTGAGATCCAGTCTCACACTACCTCAACATTTCCATGCAAAAGCAAAATTAACTTCAAAGCTTGATCTTACCAGATCAAGGGTATGTCACAGACAGGAATAAAGTAGCTGAACTATAAGAGACAAAGAAGTAGTCCTCAACTTAACAACAATTCATTTAGTTGTTCGATATTACAAAGAGCACTGAAAAAAGTGACTTAAGACATCCATTCAAACTTACGACCGTTGCACTATTAAAGGGTTAAATAAGGTCCAGGAGGGAAGTGTTTTTAATAGGAAAGTGAACACAAGAACAAGGGGACACAATCAGAAGTTAGTTGGGGGAAAGATCAAAAGCAACATGAGAAAATATTATTTTACTGAAAGAGTAGTAGATCCTTGGAACAAACTACCAGCAGACGTGGTAGATAAATCCACAGTACAGTGGTACCTCGAGATACGAGTTTAATTCGTTCCGGACCTGGGCTCTTAAGTCGAGCAGCTCTTATCTCGAACGACTTTTCCCCATAGGAATTAATGTAAATAATTTTAATTGGTTCCAGCCCTCAAAAAACTCACAAAGTTAGTCTAAATTATGCAGAAAGACATGTTTTTAATGAAGAAATGTACATGTACATATAAATGAATAATGAAGTTTCTTTCACTTAACTTGTAAACTTTCTTAAACTTTTAAATTTACATATGTTCAACTTCTCTGCCACCCAATCCTGTAGGACAGAGGTCCCCAACCCTTTTGGCACCAGGGACCGGCTTTAAGCGATCAAGAGAGGAATGGGTGAATGAATGGACGGAGGGTGGGAAGGAAGGAAGGAAAGAGGGAAGGGACAGGAACAGAGGAAGGAAGCAAGGAAACTTATGAAAGGGGAGAGTAAGAGAGGAATGAGTGAAGGGAGGGAGGGAGGGAAGAAGGTGGGAAGGAGAAAGAAAAGAAGAAATAGAGGAAGGGAAGGTAAAAGAGAGAAAGAAAAAGAGCAAGAAAGAAAGCTGCAAGCACCCCCCCGAGCCCCCCAGGCCGGCTGCAACCTTTTAAAACACGCGCGCCGCTTCGCAGCTGTCTCCTGAAGCCGAACGCGGAAGTTAGCGTTTGGCTTCAGGAGACAGCTCCTTGGCGCTTGTATCTCGAATTTGGGCTTGTAAGTAGAACAAAAATATCTCTCCCCTCCCAGCTCTTATCTCGAGTTGCTCTTAAGTAGAGCAGCTCTTATGTCGGGGTTCCACTGTAATTGAATTTAAACATGCCTGGGATAAACATATCCATCCTAAGATAAAATACAGAAAATAGTATAAGGGCAGACTAGATGGACCATGAGGTCTTTTTCTGCCATCAGACTTCTATGTTTCTATGTTTCCATGTTTCTATACCCAGTAATGGGCAGGCAAAAATTTTACTACCACACTGTGGGTGTGGCTTAATTATCATGTGACTGGCTAGGAGTGGCTTGCTGGCCATGTGATCAGGTGGCTTGAACGATCATCATCATTCAAGTAAACTGTTAAGTCCTCAACTTACAAACTTACCAGTGTTGCTTGCTGGGGTGACAATTTGCTTCGCGTTTCCCATGCTCTCCTTCCTGGGTCGCCGCCCCCTCCGCCTCAGGCTGGGTAGCTAGGCGAACGGGTGCTGCCAGAAGCATAAATGCTGCCTGTGCTGCTTCCACCCATGCCTTCTGCCTGCACCTCAGGTGGGAGATGATTGCGTGAGGCTAGAGGAGAGCCAGGCACAGTGAAGTCTTGTGTGCTGGATACAGGTACGAAGGGCCTGGCCCTGCAGTGCTTCCTCACTCAGTTGGCGGCTTCATTTAGCCTTCAAACAGTAAGGCTGGTGCACGTAAGTGAGCAGTACACAAGGGCCACAGACAACGTTGGTTCCTGCACCGGCTGATTCAGATTCTACAGCCGGCCTTACTGTTTGAAGGCTGAACGAAACCTTCCACTGAGCAAGAAAGCACTGCGGGGACGAGGCCATTCAGACCAGTGTTCCCTCTAATTTTTGGGGGTGGGTGGGTGGAAAAGTATAGTGTCTGAGCGGCAGTCCCTTTGGGACTGGGCGGCACAGAAATAATAAATAAAAAATAAAAAATAAATAAATAAATAAATAAATAAATAAATAAATAAATAAATAAATAAATAAATAAATAAATAAATAAATAAATAAATAAATAAATAAATAAATAAATACTATGTATCTATAACAGTGAGCTCATAATAGGGCAACTCTATCAATATCAAAATGCCACTTAAATAGTTGAGCTAGTTTCAAACTAGATTTTGATTTTCTTTCTCTCTCCCTTCCTCTCTTTTTTCTATCTGTTTCCCTCTCTTCCTCTCTTCCTCTCTCTCTCCTTCCCTCTCACTCTTTCCCTCTCGGCTTCTGGGCAGGTTTGGAAAACTCTGAGTTGATTATGATTTTTAAGTGAGCGATTGCTCACTGCTCAGCTTAGAGGGAACTATGATTCAGACCCTCATCCAGCCCACTGGAGTTCACCACATCAGGGCTGGAATGCACTCTGTCCCATGCCACTGCTTGAATGGCTATGACTCTCTCTCTCTCTCTCTTTCTCTATCTCTCCCCCTCCCTCCCTCTCTCTCTGCTGGTGCGGGACATGTAACAGTAAACAGACCAATCAAAAAAATCGAGACCACTCCCATTAGCACTGGCAGGGCAAACCGCTATATAAATAGAGAGCAAGCTCCACTCTCGACTAACACTGATGATGTGACCTAGTTGGGTTAATGAAAACAACCCATCTCAACAAGCACCAAAGACCCATCCTCTCCCACAATGAGCTCAAAAGTATTTTGTAGTATAAAGAAGACAAAATAGAAGAGCTGTATGAGATTCTTATAGATTACCCAAACTATACGAAACATCTGCGCAAGCTGCTGAAAATGCTTAACAAATTCAAATTGAGTTACAGAAATGTCTCCAATCTCAAAATCCTCCCTCACTATGCATATATATATATGTGTGTGTGTATCACATGTTTTTTGCTGAAATTCTAAAATTAAGGGAGACTAGGATGGCACCATTTCGGCCTTGTACTGGCCTCATCAGCTAGCCACACCCTTACTGGGATTTGATCTGGCAGCTTCTGCCTGAGAATTAACAGCTGAGCCACCAGACCTGATCCCTCAGCTCTGTACCAGGGAGGGGCTATATGTTTTTTATGTTGGATCACCCTGGTATATTGAAGGAACGTCACAGCTCCTTTTTGCCTGTAGGCCCAACCCAGGGCCATTTCAAGGCAGTTAATTTATTCATAGCTGACAACTATATTCTGTATGTATCACATGTTTTTTGCTGAATTTTTTTTAATATATATATAATTTTATATATATGTCACATGTTTTTTTGCTGAATTTGAAAATTAAGGGAGACTAGGATAGATCTATTTCGGCCTTATTTTGGCCTCATCAGCTAGCCATACCCACTGGGACTTGAACCTACAACCTTTGCCTTGTAAGGCAGAGAATTATCCTCTAGGCTACAGTATACATACACATACACATATACATACACATACACATACACATACACATTCACATACACATACTCATACACATACATATACACATTCACATACACATACACATACACATACTCATACACATATACATATTCATATACATATACACATAGTCATAAACATACACACACACACACACACACACACACACATATATATATGATGATGGTGAATGTGATTTCACCGAAACGTCGCATAAACATGCAAAATATTACACAGGGCAAAACCCGAACTCAGAACAATCTACATATATATATATATATATATATATATATATATATATATATATATATATATATATGTGGTATGACGGTCTTGGTATATTCAGGTTTCTTCCCGTGTAGGATTTGGAAATTTCTGGCGACGTTTCGACGAGGTCTCACTCGTCATCTTCAGGCTGGTGTTTCTGTCCTTGTTCTCAGGCGAACACTGCGATACCTGAGCTGCATTCCTTCTATAAATACTGGTGGCTGGGTGTGGTTTGATGGCTCAGCAATTGCCTGCTGTGTAGAAACTTCCTGGTGAGTCAGTGGGGTAACAATTGGGGTCGTTGATGTAGCTGAGGTATGCTGATTAGTTAATGGTTGTAGATTAGGCATGATATCCTGAGTAGTTGGAACTTGCAGACTACTTGATTGTTTTACAATGTGTGTTCTGAGTCCCAGCCATAGAAACCAGACTCAGAACACACATTGTAAAACAATCAAGTAGCCTGCAAGTTCCAACTACTCAGGATATCATGCCTAATCTACAACCATTAACTAATCAGCATAACTCAGCTACATCAACGACCCCAATTGTTACCCCACTGACTCACCAGGAAGTTTCTACACAGCAGGCAATTGCTGAGCCATCAAACCACACCCAGCCTCCAGTATTTATAGAAGGAAGGCAGCTCAGGTCTCGCAGTGTTCGCCTGAGAACAAGGACAGAAACACCAGCCTGAAGATGACGAGTGAGACCTCATCGAAACGTCGCCAGAAATTTCCAAATCCTACACGGGAAGAAACCCGAATATACCAAGACCGTCATATATATATATATATATATATATATATATATATATATATATATATATATATATTTGTTTTCGTAAATTTTCACGGGTATATGTATGTAGATTGTTCTGAGTTCGGGTTTTGTTTTTGCAAAAACACAAAGATTGGAACTCCAGCCTGATGATGGTGAATGTGATTTCGCCGAAACGTCGCATAGACATGCAAAACATTACACAGGGCAAAACCCGAACTCAGAACAATCTACATATATATATATATATATATATATATATAATGTTTTCATAGATTTTCACGGGTACTGTATATGTATGTAGATTGTTCTGAGTTCGGGTTTTGCCCCGTGTAATATTTTGAGTGTCTATGCGACGTTTCCATATTTACAGCAGCACGAAGCTTAAAACTTCAGCCTGATGATGGTGAATGTGATTTCACCGAAACGTCACATAGACACTCAAATCACCGGAACATAGAAACTTTAATAAAACCACTTAGCTTTCGTTAGCGTGCTGCTAACTTCGTCAGAGTATTAAAATGCCATGGGAGACATTGTCTCCCATGGCATTTTAATACTCTGACGAAGTTAGCAGCACGCTAACGAAAGCTAAGTGGTTTTATTAAAGTTTCTATGTTCCGGTGATCGAGATGGCTGCTGCCTCATCATTCATACATACATATATATATATATATATATATATATATATATGTTAAATGTTTATATATACAAAATATAGTTTGTCGGCTATAAATATATTACTGCCTTGCAGTGGCCCTAGGCTGGGCCTATAGGCAAAAAAAAAAAAAAAAAAGAGGAGCTGTGACGTTCCTTAAAAATATACCAGGGTCATCCGACATAAGAAAAAAAAAAATATATATATATATATATATATATATATATATATATATATATATATACACACACACACACACACACATATATATATGAAAAAGTCTAGCTCTTTGATATAGAAAATTATCCCACCCTGTGCAAACAGCATTCTTAGTTTCCATTTCAAAGTATGAGGGAACAGAATGCCCCGTCGAGGAAAAAGAAAAACAACCACGACTCCTAAAACCCAAAGGTGGTGTTATCTTCAGCTATGCTGTGAAATTATTTTCAGAAAGTAAAACCTCTTGTTGAAATAATAAGAAAGCACAGCTAGCTAAATGCAAATGTGTCTAGAATTAGAGAGCCTGCTTTGATAAGATATTACATATACACCCACTTTCGGCATGCCTGCTGCCCATTGTGATCAATTAATTTAACAAGACAGAACATTTAATTGCTATATTTCGGTGACTGTGTTCTCCAGCAGTAATTGGTACCACATCGTTATAATTCTTAGCTCCGCCAAAATACTGTCTTTTTCACTCCCACTTCCTTCCTTTTTCTCATAGACAATTAATCCATGTAACAGGCACCAGCAAGCATTTCCATGCTTTATCAAACCTGCAGTGGCACATCATCAGTGAAAGTAGTTTCAAGAATACAAAAAACAATAGGCAAGACTTGCAGAAGGAAAGTGCAAAATACTTGTGTAAAAAAGACCAGTGTTGTTAAAGCACAACAGAAACATTAGATGGTGTATGATGATGCCACAAGGGTCTGTTCTGGGTCCCACCGTTCCCCAAAAGCTGCGCACGCACGCGCACGCGTGCCCCAAAATACACCCCTGCGCAGCCTTTTTCATGGCCCGCGCGCTCCCCATCCCCATGCCAGCCGTGGGGGGGGGGGCGGGGAGGCACCGGCAGCAGAAGGGAAGGGAGCCGCGGACGCCCCTGCCTCCCCACAGTTCCTCCGGCCCCTCGGCCTTTCGGCGCTGCCCCCCGCCCGCCCCCTCTGCTCCTCCACCACCTCCTGCCTTTTGGCGCGGCTCCTCCCGCACCCGGAACACACCCCCTGCCCGTCTCACCTTTGCCGAGAGCACTTTCGTCCCGGGCTCTCAGCAAGGGGATTGCAGGAGAGGCGGAGCAGGCCTTCTCTCAGCGGAGGCTGGCGAAGGCTTTTCTTATTTTGAATGTTCCGGGGGGCTAGCAGGGGGATTTGGAGCGCGCGCAAACGCCCGTGCCCCCCCGACATTGAATATCACCTTCGCCGGCCTCCGCTGAGAAGAACGGAGAGAGAACAAGAGACAGTGAGAGCAACAGACAGCAAGATAGAAAGTGAGAAAGAGAGAGAGAGAAAGGGGGGAGAGAAAGAGATAGCAAGAGAGAGAGAACAAGAGAGAGAAAGAGTGTGAGAAAGAAAACAAGAGAGAAAGAGTGAGTGAGAGAGAAAGAAAACGAGAGGGAAAGTGAGAAAAAGAGAGAGAAAGAGGGGGGGAGAGAGGGAAAGAGAGAGAGAGAAAGCAAGAGAGAGATGAGAGGAAGGAAGAGAGAGAGAGAAGAGTAGAAGGAAGAGATAGAGCGAAATGATAGAAAAAAGGGGAGAAAAGAGAAATGAGAAAATGATTGAGGCAGAGAATGACAGGAAAGAGAGAAAAACACAGAGAGAAGTGACTCTTGATTTAAAGCATATGGTAAAAGCACTTAAATAATAACAGAAAAAAAACCCAGCCCTCACCTGTTTTTATTAATAGTTATGTTTTTGGTTTTGCTGGTTGATTTAGTTTTAATAGTAATGGATTTTGGTTTTTTTTAATTATTAATTTCTTTTAATAAAAAAGAAGGGATTATTTATTTATTTATTCTTCTATGCCGCCCAGTCCCAAAGGGACTGTCGCTCAGACACTATACTTTTCCGCCCACACCGAAAAAAAATTAGAGGGTACATTGCTGGGTCCTATTCTTTTTAATATGTTTGTGAGTGACATAGGGGAAGGTTTGGTAGGGAAGGTTTGCCTATTTGCTGATGACTCTAAAGTGTGCAATAGGGTTGATATTCCTGGAGGGTTCTGTAATATGGTAAATGATTTAGCTTTACTAGATAAATGGTCAAAGCAATGGAAACTGCAGTTTAATGTTTCCAAATGTAAAATAATGCACTTGGGGAAAAGGAATCCTCAATCTGAGTATTGCATTGGCAGTTCTGTGTTAGCAAAAACTTCAGAAGAGAAGGATTTAGGGGTAGTGATTTCTGACAGTCTCAAAATGGGTGAGCAGTGTGGTTGGGCGGTAGGAAAAGCAAGTAGGGTGCTTGGCTGCATAGCTAGAGGTATAACAAGCAGGAAGAGGGAGATTGTGATCCCCTTATATAGAGCGTTGGTGAGACCCCATTTGGAATACTGTGTTCAGTTCTGGAGACCTCACCTACAAAAAGATATTGACAAAATTGAACAGGTCCAAAGACGGGCTACAAGAATGGTGGAAGGTCTTAAGCATAAAACGTATCAGGAAAGACTTAATGAACTCAATCTGTATAGTCTGGAGGACAGAAGGGAAAGGGGGGGACATGATCTAAACATTTAAATATGTTAAAGGGTTAAATAAGGTTCAGGAGGGAAGTGTTTTTAATAGGAAAATGAACACAAGAACAAGGGGACACAATCTGAAGTTAGTTGGGGGAAAGATCAAAAGCAACGTGCGAAAATATTATTTCACTGAAAGAGTAGTAGATCCTTGGAACAAACTTCCAGCAGACGTGGTTGGTAAATCCACAGTAACTGAATTTAAACATGCCTGGGATAAACATATATCCATCCTAAGATAAAACACAGGAAGTAGTTTAAGGGCAGACTAGATGGACCATGAGGTCTTTTTCTGCCGTCAGTCTTCTATGTTTCTATGTTTCTATGTGTACAATCACAGGCATTCTCAAAAAATGGTCACCAACAATGTCTGTTGGATAAGGCCAGACACAAAACATTCAATTGCCAGAAAACAAGATGGTATGATTATTGTCCTCTTCCCTGTGTAGCCCCCAGAGATATTTCTTTTCATTTTAAATGCGTTGTTACATTGGAGAGCCTTCTCTGTGGTGGCGCTGGCCCTCTGGAACCAACTCCCCCCCGAGATTAGAATTGCCCCCTCCCTCCTCGCCTTTTGTAAGCTCCTTAAAACCCACCTCTGCCACCAGGCATGGGGGAACTGAGATATTCTTTCCCCCTAGGCCTTTACAATTTATGCATGGTATGTTTGTATGCATGTTTGGTTTTATAATAAGGGGTTTTTAGTTGTTTTAGTATTGGATTGTTACATGCTGTTTTTATCATTGTTGTTAGCCGCCCCAAGTCCACGGAGAGGGGCGGCATACAAATATCAAATCAAATCAAATCAATAAACAAACAAACTACCAAAATCCAGACTTCTCTCCTATTTGGGAACATATACAGGACCAGTGATGGGCTCCTACGGGTACGGTCAGGTACCCAGAATAGGATTTTTTTTCTTTCCCCTTCTGGCTGTGGGCATGTTTTTCCTATTGCAGTAAATGAGGTTAAATGTGTATAATTTTAGAAGAGCTGTGTGTGTGTATATATGTATGTGTACATACACATACATTATATTTTTGTGTGCCTGTGTGTAATATGTATGTACACATATGGCATATATGCATAGAATTAAATAGTTTATTTGGGATGTTCAGTAATAGTAAATAAATAGGGAAATTGTATTGCTTTGAGGCTAGGAGAGGCCAGGCACTCTAACCCTAAGCCAAGCCCTTGATGTGAGTGACGTCAGGTTGGCCACTTTTAAGCCAATCACATGACCTTTAAGCCACCCCCAGTCACATGATCATCAAGCCACTCCCACCTGGTCATGTCCACAAAATGTCCACAAAATAAGTCACGGCCACAGTGTGGTAGTAAATTTTTTGCACCCCCTTCACTGTATAGGGCATATTTTTAAAATGATGTTGATGCTAGAAATTGGCTTACAGAGTCTGACAGAGATGGTATTCAGCTGGTTCGGATGGGCTGGTTTGGGCAAACCGATCATGTTGACTGCAGGTGAGCGTGCCCATGCCCACCAGCCAGACGTAACACCGTTCTGTTTAGCCATGTTTGCAAGGTCAGGCACATAGAAACATAAAAACATAGAAGACTGACGGCAGAAAAAGACCTCATGGTCCAGCTAGTCTGCCCTTATACTATTTCCTGTATTTTATCTTACAATGGATATATGTTTATCCCAGGCATGTTTAAATTCAGTTACTGCGGATTTAGCAACCACGTCTGCTGGAAGTTTGTTCCAAGGATCTACTACTCTTTCAGTAAAATAATATTTTCTCATGTTGCTTTTGATCCTTCCCCCAACTAACTTCAGATTGTGTCCCCTTGTTCTTGTGTTCACTTTCCTATTAAAAACACTTCCCTCTTGAACCTTATTTAACCCTTTAACATATTTAAATGTTTCAATCATGTCCCCCCTTTCCCTTCTGTCCTCCAGACTATACAGATTGAGTTCATTAAGTCTTTCCTGATACGTTTTATGCTTAAGACCTTCCACCATTCTTGTGGCCCGTCTTTGGACCCGTTCAATTTTGTCAATATCTTTTTGTAGGTGAGGTCTCCAGAACTGAACACAGTATTCCAAATGTGGTCTCACCAGCGCTCTATACAGCATGATCACAATCTCCCTCTTCTTGCTTGTTATACCTCTAGCTATGCAGCCAAGTACCCTACTTGCTTTCCCTACCGCCCAACCACACTGCTCACCCATTTTGAGACTGTCAGAAATCACTACCCCTAAATCCTTCTCTTCTGAAGTTTTTGCTAACACAGAACTGCCAATGCAATACTCAGATTGAGGATTCCTTTCCCCCAAGTGCATTATTTTACATTTGGAAACATTAAACTGCAGTTTCCATTGCTTTGACCATTTATCTAGTAACATGCACAGAAAGCACGCATGTGAGTAAAGCACATGCATGGGAAGTCATGAGAATGCACAGAGGTGGGCACACTCTCACATCTGTGAACCAGTAGGGAAGGTAAGTGAATACCACCTCTGGGGTTTGTGGTGGTACCTTTTGTATTTGAACACACAAGATGCTTTCAATTCATAGTCTGCATTATTCCACCTAACATGTTTAAATTAAACCACAAGTTTATCAGATTCTGGTTTCTGCACCGGCGGCTAAAATCATGCCAAGAAACAAGGCCAAAAGCAGAAAAGAAAGCAACTGATCTACAGCATTGTGTTTACTTCTGAATACAGAATCATTCTCTTGAAATCTCACTGCCAAATGATATTTTCAGCTTCCATTAATTTACACAATGCACTTTGCTGTTACTGCTACTAATATAATTACGACTACAAGTACAATGCCATTTATTTCGGAACTGTAGATATCCTGAAAGTGGGGGAGAGGGAGTAAATTAACTCAAATCCTACTGCAGAAATCATCACTCATTATAAAACTAAAAATATCCTTATTAACACAAGGGATTTCACTTGAGATGTGAAATGAAATCAGATGCATTTTGCCTAAAGAGTTTTTGTAGAGAGAGGGAGAGAGATAAGAAGATGACGGTGGTAGCATTTCAGAAAGCAATAGACTGTGAAAACAATTGTACATTTTCCATTCTGAAAATAGGAAAACTAGTTCGGATAGTCCAGTCATTTGACCTAAAGAATTTGCAAAGATTTATTCTTTATATAGGTAAAAGTTCCCCTCACACATATGTGCTAGTTGTTCCCGACTGTAGGGCGCGGTGCTCATCTCCGTTTCAATGCTGAAGAGCCAGTGGTGTCCAAAGATGTCTCCATATAGCTGGCATGACTAAATGCCAAAGGCACACAGAACACTGATACCCCATTGTCCCTATTAGTGTTGGGTGAAGCCAACGAAGTTCGAGTTCAGGTTTGGCACCCGAATTTTTTAAAACGTTCGGGTTCGGTACCCGAACTTTTGCTGAACTTTCGAGTTTGGTGCTCGGGAAAGCACCAGGAAGCGCCGCCGCCCAGCTGTCACCTTCCAGAAAAGTCGGGGCGCTTCCTGGCGCTCTCCCGAACCCGAACATTTGCCGAACTTAATTAATAATAATTAATAATTTATTGGATTTGTATGCCGCCCCTCTCCGTAGACTGGGGGCGGCTAACAACAATGATAAAAACAACATGTGACAATCCAATAATATAACAACTAAAAGCCCTTATTTATAAAACCAAACATACACTTCCAGGTTTGGCATTCGGGAGACCGCCGAGAAGCGCCCCGGCTGTTTCTGAAGGTGACAGCTGGGTGGTGGCGCTTCCCAGAACAGCCGGAAAGCTGTCGGCCGGCCAGGAGGTGCAAAAGGAGTTGGGGAATCCCACGAGGGAATTCCAGAGGCGGAGCTTTGACGTCACTGAGACATCCTTCCTGGTGTCCCCGTTTCAGGTGGCCAGGAAACACGTCTCAGTGATGTCAAAGCTCCACCCCTGGAATCTCCTCATTGGATTCCCCATCTCCTTTTTTGCCTCTCAACTGGTCGACAGCTCCCTGGCTATTTCGGAAGGTGACAGATGGGCGGTGGTTCTTCCTGGTGCTCTCCCGAACCTGAACCTTTGCAAAAATTTGGGTTCCAGTTCGGTATACCGAACTGCGCAAAATTCAGTACGAGCCCGAACTTTGCAGGTTCAGTTCGCCAAACACTAGTCCCTATTTTTCTACTTGCATTTTACGTGCTTTCGAATTGCTAGGTTGGCAGAAGCTGGTATAAATAACAGGAGCGTACTCTGTTACCCAGTGCGTACTCTGTTACCCAGTGCTAGGGATTCGAACTGCCAAAGTGCTGACTTTTTTGATCAACAAGCTCAGCATCTTAGCTGCTGAGCCACTGCATCCCTATTCTATATATATAGAATCAGTAAAAACACCTGAACATCTGATGCCATTATTCTTCCTTGTCTTTTTTCAACCTTAAACTTTGTTGCTCTCATAGCTATGGTACAAACTGGGGCTAGACATTGATATTCCAGAGCTGTCATTTTTGTGTGCCCAGCTGCATGGCAGCAACCCAGGAGAGAAAGCAAGCTTTGCTGAATCTAGATTAAAGCTATGGCGCTCCAGACTGCATAGAGAGCATCCCATACATTTGCAAGCTATGTATACTTTGCTAATATTACGGAAACTGCATCAAACCAATATTTCTTTTTTTTAATAAATTATTTTGAAGAACTTGAAGAGCAGTTGTAGAAACGTAATACAACTGTCAAAATTGTAATTAGAGGGATAAGTAATACTTGAGATGATAAATTATTCTATAACTTTGTCATAATGTAAGCAAATAAAGCATATTAACTTGATTGATATATAATTAATGAAGCTAAAAATATAAACATCAGAACCTCCAACTTTGTTTGTTTGTGTATGTGTTATACATATAGGTGTGTTTGTGTATGTATCTGTGTGTGTATGTATACTGCTCAGAAAAATAAAGGGAACACTCAAATAACATATCCTAGATCTGAATGAATGAAATATTCTCATTGAATACTGTATTTCATTTGCACAACTATTCCATTTGCACAACAGCATGTGAAATTGATTGTCAATCAGTGTTGCTTCCTAAGTGGACAGTTTGATTTCACAGAAATTTATTTATTGATTGATTGATTGGATTTGTATGCCGCCCCCCTCTGTAGACTTGTGGCGGCAAACAACAGTAATAAAAAACAGCATTTAAATCCAATACTAAAACAACTGAAAAACCCTTATTGTAAAACCAAACATACATACAAACAAACATACCATGCATAAATTGTAAAGGCCTAGGGGGGAAAAATTATCTCAGTTCCCGCATGCCTGATGGCAGAAGTGGGTTTTAAGGAGCTTATGAAAGGCGAGGAGGGTGGGGGCAATTCTAATCTCTGGGGGGAGTTCGTTCCAGAGGGCCGAGGCTGCCACAGAGAAGGCTCTTCCCCTGGGCCCCGCCAAATGACATTGTTTAGTTGACGGGACCTGGAGAAGGCCAACTCTGTGGGACCTAACTGGTCGCTTGGGATTCATGCAGCAGAAGGCGGTCCCTGAGATATTCTGGTCCGATGCCATGAAGGGCTTTATAGGTCATAACCAACACTTTGAATTGTGACCGGAAACTGATCGGCAACCAATGCAGACTGCGGAGTGTTGGTGTTACATGGGCATTTTTGGAATAGCCCATGATTGCTCTCGCAGCTGCATTCTGCACGATCTGAAGTTTCCAAACACTTTTCAAAGGTAGCCCCATGTAGAGAGCATTAAGTTTGATTTACTTGAAGTTAGATTCTGTTTTTTAAGTATTCCCTTTGTTTGTTTGTTTCACCAGTGTACATATCTCAGCATATTTAGCTATTTTTAATGTTGTTATGTGTGCTGTTCAAAGGAAACAAAGGAACAAATCTGACTACTTAAAATTCAACAAGTCAAATGCTCTGGATACTAAAAGCAAGCAATTAAGAAGTCCAGCAACCTTCCATTTGCCAGCAATCATATGCATCTCAAGAGAATACTATGAGTAGTGTCTGAGTAATACAGTTTTTAAAGAGGCAGATCATATTTCCTTTCCCCATATTTACCTCTGCCTTTTCTTTTTGCCTCTAAATAAATACCATTCAGTTATGGACTACCAAGCAATTGGATTGTATAAAGTCATAATTCACATCTATTGTCCATTGACTAGTGATGCTTCATAATGTTCCTACACTCAAGCTATTCTGGACATAGACATAGACATAAAGATGATAGAGAGAGAGAGAGATATGATGGAGACAGAGATAGAGAAGATACAAGAAGGGATGTCATCAACATACTATGACAGATGCCCATGTTTCTTTACTCATAATTCTGTCATCATTTTTTGCTTTATTCTGCTAGATCTTGCCTGAGCACTGAAACATCTGGAAGACAATGCTTTTTATTCATAGTTTCTGTAAAGGAAATTTGTCATAGATTTCTGTGGTATCTAATCCACTCAAAGAATCCAACTGCAGCTCAGATGGCAGCATTGAATAAAGTCAGCTATCTCTGCCATTGTCTTTTCTTTAAAAACGTTTCTAAAGATTCATCCATCCATCCATCCATTCGTTCATTCAATTTCTAGGCTGCCCAACTCTCTAAGAACTCTAGGTGGCTCACAGCAAAAATATAAAACATCTGTAATAGTACAAAAACCTCTAAAAACAGTTTTAAAAAGAATTTACAGTGCAAACAGTTAAACTCCCGCATATCATTCATGGCTGGATCTCGCTGGTTATCATAATAAGATCAACAGTCCCAGGTCTGTCGGAAAAACCAGGTCTTTACCGCTTTCTCGAAGGCCAATAGGGTGGGGGTAGTCTGGATCTGAGGAGGTAACTGGTTCCAGAGAGTGTCTTTCTTACTCATTAGTGTGAGTAGAAAGTAAACTTCAGAAATTCCAAGAGCCAATTAAGAGCTGGTCTTTATAGGAGATGAAATAACTGTGTTTTATACATCATTAACACAACGATTGTTGCGTGTAAAGTCTTCAGTGATTGGCAGCAGGATCACACAATGTTATGAAGAAAGAACAAGGAAGGGAGTAGGACAGGGTCAGGTAAAGGCTGGACTGCATGGGTTGCCGATGGGTTTCTGGACACAATTCAAAGTGTTGGTAATGACCTACAAAGCACTACATGGCATCGGGGCAGATTAATTGCGGGACCGCCTTCTGCCATATGAATCTCAGTGACCAGTTAGGTCCCACAGAGTTGGCCTTCTCCAGGTCCCGTCAACCAGACAATGTCACTTGGTTGAGCCATGGGGAAGAGCCTTCTCTGTGGGGGACCGGCCCTCTGGAATCAGCTCCACCCAGAGGTTTGTACTGCCCTCACCCTCCTCGCCTTTCGCAAGAGTCTTAAGACTCACTTATGTCACCAGGCTTGAGCAATTAGGTCTTGGCCCCTTTACCAAAAAATGTGATGTATGGCTGGGATCTGAATTTTTATGACTCATTTTAATATATTGGGATTTCAGTTTAGGTAGTTTTAATTAATTAGATTTGTCTTTGTATTTATTGTTTTATATTATATGCTGTAAGCCGCCCTGAGTCTTCGGAGAGGGGTGGCATACAAATCAATCAATCAATCAATCAATCATCTTAATGGTGGGAAGGATGGATGGAATGGGAAAGATAAAAGAGAGAAATGGGGACAATTATAACCAGAAAACCCAAAGTAGACAAACTACAAAAACATACTAATTGTGTCCTTTATCACGTGGAAATATAGCAAATTTCAACCCAAAATGTTTAGGTCACTCTAGACTAATAATGTCCTCAATCAATCATATCTGTAGTCTAACAAAGAGAAGGACTAGGGGTGATATAATAGCACACTTCCAGTATTTGAGGGCCTGTCGCAGAGAAGAAGGGATCAATGTATTCTCCAAAGCACCTGAGAGCAAGACAAGAAGTAATAGGTAGAAGATCATTAATAAGAGATTCCAAACTGGAACAAAGGAGAGATTTCTTAACAGAGAGAAACAATTAATTGGTTATGAGTGTTCCATCACTGGAGATTTTCCAGAAGAGATTGGAAGCCATTTAACAAGCCATTTAACCTTTTTACCTTGGGTGCCGAAAGAGGGTGCACTTACTTACTTACTTACTTACTTACTTACTTACTTACTTACTTACTTACTTACGTACGTACGTACGTACGTACGTACTTACTTACTTACGTACGTACGTACGTACTTACTTACTTACTTACTTACTTACTTACTTACTTACTTACTTACTTACTTATTTATTGGATTTGTATGCCGCCCCTCTCCGTAGACTCGGGGCGGCTAATAACAATGATAAAAACAGCATGTAACAATCCAATTAATAAAACAACTAAAAACCCTTATTATAAAACCAAACATACACACAAACATACCATGCATAACTTGCAATGGTCTAGGGGGAAGGAATATCTTAACTCCCCCATGCCTGGCGGCATAAGTGAGTCTTGAGTAGTTTGCAAAAGACAGGGAGGGTGGGGGAAGTTCTAATCTCTGGGGGGAATTGGTTCCAGAGGGCTGGGGCCACCACAGAGAAGGCTCTTCCCCTGGGGCCCACCAAACGACATTGTTTAGTCGATGGGACCCGGTGAAGCGCCAACTCTGTGGGACCTTATCGGTCACTGGGATTCATGGGGTAGCAGGCGGTTCCGGAGGTAATCTGGTCCAATGCCATGTAGGGCTTTAAAGGTCATGACCAACACTTTGAATTGTGATCGGAAACTGATCGCGCAGCCAATGCAAGCCACGGAGTGTTGAAGAAACGTGGG